>NC_092060.1:30009679-30229679 GCF_039877785.1 Chaetodon trifascialis
ACCGGCGTGTTCCTCCGCGGACACGTTTCCGCCTCTGGTGACGAGCCAAAGGACAGCGACGAGGGAGGAAAGCGATAATCCTGCTTCCACTGCCATCAAGCGGCAACTCCACCCTCAGGAAGTGATGTGACACTGAGCCGGCGGATCACACGCTCAAATGTTTTTATACCAGAACCGAGAAGAAAAGGTGCCGAGCCCACCGTGTGAAGGATGTGTTGATGGAAACGCAGTTTTCAGGCGATGGTGCTCCATGAGCGGTTCATCCTCTGGGAGCTGCAGTGACTTCAGGAGCTGAAGCCGCTGCTGAGGCTCAAACAGACGTGACTGTTGGCGCTTTTCTTCTGTGTTTTGCAGAACTTTGAGTTGCGTCAGCTGCAGTTTGGGTTGTTTCTCGAAAGCCAGTCGCACCAGTTTGGAGCATCGCTGCTGTATCTGCGTCGCTGGCGGCGCCTCCTCTGCTGACAGGAAAGTTTCAGACGGCAGCTTTCTGTCTCGCAGAGAGGAAACAGAAGATCTGTGTTCTAATCTTCCTTCCTTCCTTCCTTCCTTCCTTCCTTCCTTCCTTCCGTCCTTCCTTCCTTCCTTCCTTCCTTCCTTCCTTCCTTCCTTCCTTACCCCCTCACAGACAGATTTACCTCCTGCTCCGTCAGCCACGGCCTCCGCATTTCTCCCAGCAGCCCTTTCTGCTGGCCTGGCACTTGTGTTTATGTAGTGCTGTGATTGTTGATTTATATTTTGACAGCGTGCATCTGCGTATTTTGCTGATGTGTGTTTTTTATTTGTGTGTACGTGCACGCTGTCGGCTGTTTGTGTGTGTTTCTCAGACGGTGTGTGTGTGTGTGTGCGCGAGCGAGTGTGTGTTGCTAACAGAAGCTATTGACTTGTTGTAAAGCCGCGGTCCTTGAGAGTATTTATGAGCGGGGAAGCGGAGCAGCTCGGTGGCATTTTCCCGTCGCTGAAGCAGAACGACTCTCTCGACTCTCTCGCCGCTCTGACAGCCTCCGCTGAGCAAAGAGACGCGTTTCCCAGAGTTCATAGCATTTCTCGCTCTCTCTCTCTATCCATCCACAGCTATCTGACAAATCCATATGGAAGCTTATTGATGACGAAAGTATTGAACGAGCACCAAGACGAGCTGCAATCGATGTAGGACTGAAGGCTGCGAGAAGTCGGTTTGTATCTCCTGTGAAGAGCAAACAAACACGATGCATCGTCAGAGAAGTGAGCGCGCTCGCTGCAGACGGTTTTCTTTGTCATATGAGAAAAGTGCTTCCACACGTTCTTCTCCTGGCTTTGATTCATGTGTTCAAGAGTTGAAGTTAGAGCAAAGTATTTTAACCTAGTGAGGACAGAATCCACCAAGAAGACTCGAGAGGAAGCTCATCTTTGCTTTCCAGGTTTGACCTTTGAATTCATAAAACATGTCGATGAAATACTTAAAAATAAGACTTTTCATCGGCTTTGTAGGATTTCCTGCGGCGAGACAAACAAAGGCAAAAACTGTTTTAAAGTCTCCACCAAAAAAATTGTTCGAAACGTTCATGAAATATTTAAGGAGAAGTAATTCACACAGTGGAGAGCATGTAACGAGCGGGATGATTCAGGTCAACAGCTGACTGACTGACTGATTCATGATGATTAGCATTTACACATTAGCTTCGCAGAACTTAATCAGTGAGACAAACAGACAGACGGTGTGGATCTGCAGCTCAGATGTTTTATTTTTGTGTCGGTGTTTTTCTTGATGCTGTGGCAGCGGCTTCGTCCACACGCCGAATGCAGATCGCGTCTGGACTTCACGTCGGGCCTCCTGCAGCTGCGTCGCTGATGAACCTCCATACACGCCTGCTGTGCCGCGATGAGCCGTGATGCTGCGTGTGGATGATACATCCAGACATGACCTGCAACAGATGCACGGCTTAATTCCCTCTGCAGACTCTAATGGAGACAAATGGACGAGCCCGCGGGCGACAGAAGGTTTCGCACATCCAGATTCATCTAAATTTCCCAAAATTTGTGTCTTTATAGTGTTTGTGTATTTGTGTCGACGGGGTGCAGATACCTGCTGCTGGAGTCAGAAGCTCCGAACGGGCTTACTCTGCGTGGTTCAAAGCACGCCGCGAGCTTTGAATCAACCTCAGGACTGTTTGCTGAATGAAAACATTTAAAGCTGCAATGATCAGCTTGAAATGATGGATAATCACTGGTCACAGAGTCACTGGCAGTTTTGAACCCACAGACAAATGTCAGCAGCTGAACAGACAGATTTTAATCTGAGGAGCTGGTGGAGACCAAAGCAGAGCTAAATGAGAGCGAACAGGGCTTAGATCCATCAGGTGGACACAAACACGACTGCTGATAATATCTAAATGTTGTGCTGACGCTTTGTTCTGAAGTCTAAAAGCAAAAAAGAAAACCAGCTTTTTTAAATATGCTCAAAATAAGTGTGCAGACTGATGTGAATGAATGTCTTTGAATTATCTCGATGGACATCATCATCATCATCATCATCATCATCATCATCAGCTGTGAGCTCAGTGAGTCCTTCATGTATGAATTAGAGGCTGCTCGTTCGTGGCTCCTGCTGCTCTGAGCATGCTCACATCCTTCCACAAATGATTCGGGGCCACGGAGGTTTTCAGATTTTAGGATATAAAAAGAACGAAATCAATCGCAGCAGCAGGAGAGCTGCAGCCACTGAAGCTTTGCAGCAGAGTCGATGCAATAAGCTGCCAAAAGTATGTGGACGCCAAAGCTCCCAGAGCAGCTGCTGAACATCAACAAACTGAAACGTCGTGCTTTAACGTGCTGCTGTCTGATCGTGTCTTCAGGATGTCCAACGGACGCTTTAAACAAGACAAGGATTTGTCCCATTCAGACACACGAGCGTTAAAGACCAGCAGCTGGTGTTCCAGTTCATGCCGGAGGTGCTGGATCGGGTTGAGTTCAGGACCAGAGGGTCCCTCCTCAGGCTGTTCTTCAGCACATCACTGTCTAAAACATCATTCTACGTTACAGCACTGAATTTACCTTCACTACAGCGAAGAGGCCTGGAACAAACCAGGAGAACAAACCTAGAAGAAGAAGTGGGCGTCCACATACTTTTGGCAATATAGTGCTTCAGATCTGATTTTATATGACGTCATTTTTATCTTTAATTATTTATTTAAATGCATTTTACAGCTTTATTTCTCATATTTCTTCCTATTAATTGAGCTACTTTAAACATGCTTTACTTTCATAATCATCACTATTTTTAGAAACTCTGGCACTGACCCCTCTCTGCCACCGTCCACCCACTTCTTTGTGAAACGCTCCTCCATGTTGATTAGTGAGCCGCAGGACGACGGCTAATTACTTCAGCCCTTCCTAATGACGCCGCCTGCACTTTTGCCTTTGAATCCTAAATGAGAATTGGCTCTCTCACACACAAACAACAATAAAAGATATTTAACAGTAATTGTCTGGCAGCAACAAAAGACGATGACATTTCGGAGCGCGGCGCCGCTAATTGAGCTCCGTCGTACCTGAAGATTTATGGAGGAGCTGAGCGGCGAGTCGTCCTCTGCTCTGCAAGGACACGCCGCTTCTGCTGCAGAGAAGAAAGACGAAGAGGCCGATGCTTTGAATGTGCAAACACACGTGGACAGAGTTTATTTATCTGCCGGAGAATACAGAAGCTGCAAAGGAATCGTACAGAATCAGCGTCTAAACGGGATTCATTTAAGAAAGAAAAGACAAACAAAAGGCTTTCAGTGCAGATACTGTAATACCATCCTCTGCTTGATTCTTCCTCAGGAGCTTCAGGTCACATCTCCGCTCTGCTTTCCTTCTACATATTTCTTTATTTACACTCCAAAAACTCTCTGAGACGCTGCGAAAAGAAAAACTGTGACCTCTATTCAGCAGCAGCGAGGTCAAACTCTCTGAACAGCCGTAATTCTGGATGAATGTGGCCGAGCTTGAAGGTGGAGTGTCTCTGGAAACGTGGATAAACATCAGCTTCAAGAAGTCAAAGAGAAGAAGCAGCGTTCGAGATGCTGAAGGTGAAACCAGAATCGGCCTGTTGACAGACGCCTCAGTGTCGTTTAAACAGCGTTTAGCTTCGCTGAGCTCACTGCGAACTGCAGCCGGCGCGTCGCCACGTTTTCAGCTGAACAAGAGCTTCACAGATAATAACAGCCGAGGTTCATTAATACAGCTGGTGTCACCACAGAGTGAATGAGTCTGATTGAAAGACAGTCGAAGGCTTTAGAGAGACGTTTAGACATCCTGCAAAACACAGATGACAGCTGCAGTTAAAACTTAAGATAAGGTAAGAAGAGGTAAGATAAGACTTTATTGATCTCACACAAGCTGTTAAAGCATTAAAAAAAGCAAAAACAAGATCAAGATGAAAAGTTTACAGGATACAGAATAAAAAAATCAACTATGTGTACAAACATTATAAAAATACTCATTTCCGTTAAAAAGTACTACTGCAAATATTCCTATGATAAAAACTGCCAAAGCCAGCTGCTGATACTTGAAACTACTGAGAACACTGACTTGAACACACGTGGTGAAGAAACGTGCTGAGCTGCTGGAAACCGCGTCCCATTTCGCTCTTTAGCTAATTAGCTTGGTGTCTCTCTTACTGCTAACTCTGCCTGAACTTCACGTTCACATACGTTTATATCATACGATGGAAGCTCACGTCCTCGGTAGCGACCAGCTGTGCTGCTGTTGGTTAGTCACGGCCTTTGATGATAAAGTGAAATTGTCACCTGAATCGGCAGCTGCCTTCAACAGCAGCTGAGCAGTGAACGTTTTGTCGATCATTGCTGCCTTCAAATGGAACATGTGGTCATGACGTGGGAGGTTATTAACACGACGCCAACATGGTCGTCACTGCTGATGTCCAGAAGCCACCGAGGCTAATAAAGCTAACGAGCAGCTAGCGTAACGCAGGAAATGCAAAGGTGGAGAAGATGACGCTCTGTGGAATATCGCTTCCTTCAGACAAACTGTGGCATAAAATGATGAAGAAGAAGAAGAAGAAGCACAAGAGTGAAATCAGAATATATTAACTTACCAAAACAACTACAAAATTGAAACACCATCTGAAGGCACCTGGAGGAGGGAGGAGTTGACCCGAGTCCACCTGAGATTCAGATCTGGTCCCTGCTGACTGGACGCCGCTGCAGTGCCTCAGCTGGGAGGGTCCAGCCTTTCCATCAGCTGTGCGTGTGTTGGATTTACGTTTAAAGACAAACAGAATAAATGAATGAGACTAAATCAGACGGCGGGGACGCCTCAGCAGCCGGCGCTTAAGCACAACTTCCCGGGACTCAGCTGGGAATCATAACGTTCCAGTGAGTTACAGAAATGTCCTTTCCCAGGTTTTACGGCCTTCCTGCTTTACTGCTGCTCGTCCCCACAGGAACTGTTAGGAAAAATGAAAGTGCTGCTGGAAGGTGTTAACACTACAGAGACAGAGTGGAGAGTCTGAAAAGTTTTCTCACAGTGTCCTGGTTTAGTCCCACGCTGGATAAACACTCTCATTAAGAAGCAAAGACAAACGCTCGGCTGGAAAACCTGAAGGTTCAGCTTTTCTGAAACACTGATGCTCAAGGACAAACCTGGAAAAGTTAAAGAAGGATGTTGGCAGCCTGGAGTGAAAATGATGTGATAAATGAAGACAAACGGTCTTTGCATGTCTAAATCTGAGGACCACCTGGACTTCAGACCTCATGTCCAAAGGCTACTTCGACCTTTGACCGTCTCTCTGAGAGCCAGAGTTTCAAGTCCATCCAAGACTTGACGAGCTCCAAATGTCAGAAACCTCACATTGTCCACGAGAAGACTTTCACTTTCAATCAGCTTCTGCTTGCAGGTTTATGTTTTCTGACAATGACGGCTGTAAACTTCAAGTCTGAGCTCTTTGTTCAGATTCAGATTCTTCTTTGTCGTCTCCTGCAGACGAAATCTGTCCTGAGTCTGTCCACAGACATCAGGTTTAACAAACACCAGCACGTCTGTTCCCGAGCGCTCAGGCTCTGTTTTGGTTTGCAGGTTGACTGTCTGTATCTGCAGGAGGGGGCAGGGGGGCGAAGCGCCGGCTGAGGGTGGGGGCAGGGGTCAATGAGGGCTGACAGGTTGGGAGTGGGGACACCAATTAATTCAAAGATGGTGATTTTCAGGAGCTAGTTTCTGCTGCGAGCGTGGTGACAGCAGGCGGTGCAGTGCAGGCGGGGGGTTCAGGGTGGTGCAGTGCAGGTGGGGGGGGGGGTTCAGTCATGCTTCGGTGCAGAGGAGCAGAGGGTGCGGTTTGTATGGCTTTGCTGGAGGTTTATGGAGGTCTGTGATGTCATTAAGCAGGTGAGGACAGGTGGAGATGTTGCTGGGGGGGGGGGGGGGGGGGGGGGTCCAGCTGTGGGCTGGGTGGACGGCATTCAGTACCAGTTCCTCAAAGTATTTAATTATGGTGAGTGTTCGTGGTCTGTAGACAGGGGAGGGTTTCCAGGGACGGACGGCTGCAGTAGGACAGAGAACAGCGAGAACTCCTCTTCAGTGATCCCACAGCGGCCGGAGCTTTGCCAGCTCTGCACCTCTGGAGCTGACGGTGGACGTGGGACAGACTGTGACTGATCGGGGGTCTGCGGGCTCTGAGCAACCCCTCCCTCTCAGTGGAGCACTTCAGATTGTCAAACCTGGCACTGAAGCTGCTCAGGCCTCTGTGCTGGTGTCTGAGGTGGACCTGCCAGTCTGGCATTCATTCTGCTGATGTTTTGTCCTCATGTGTCCTGATTTGTGAGTTTTGCTTTCTCGACTTCATTTTCACAGAGTGGTTACGGCTCAGAGGGAAAGACGGTCCTCGAGGAGGGTTTTAGTTTTATTTGATGAGTCATCCAAAGTCCAGGTTTGGGTACTGTTTAATAGTCGTGGCAGGGATGGCAGCTGCCTTACAAAACGTGGTGTCATTTGTAAATATCCCCCCATTATCTCGTCAATAGACCCCTCGCAAGCGAAGGACCCCTGCAGCTGTGCAGGAGATCGCCATCATCATCACGTCAGCCTGCTCTCATCGCACCGATGTCCAGACCATCAAAGGAATCCAACGCCGCCTGTGGAGCAGACAGACGTCTGGCTGTGAAGGTGCACTGTGCAATAATTGTTATTGATTTTTGCTGACTCAGATTAAAGCGTCCTCATCGACACATTTCCAGTCTGCTTTTCCGTCTGTGGCTTTCCTTCACTGATGTTGAAATAGACGGATGGAGACGAGCTGCCAGCGTTTGATTTACAGCAATAATTATGCTGTGATAACACAAACATCTGATGTCTTGGTTGGTGCTCATCCAGAGATGTTGAGGGTTTTTATTAACCTTTTTCCACCATGAAAAAAATGCATTTCTTCCTTTAATACAGTACTCCAGTGTAATAGCTCTCCGGCTATTAGAGCAAATTACGTTGCAGTAATGATGCAGGTGCAGAACGAATCGATGTCACCGACAGCTGCGTGCAAAGAGAGTCTATGGCAGCGAGCACAAACCCTCAGCGTGTCCTCACTATGAACAGTCAACAGGTACGTCAAGTTTTACCGTCCAAAGTTTTAAATATGAGCACGAGCAAGCGTCTATGCATGCAGTGATGAATAAAAAACGTGTTAACGTGTGAAATCAGTTGACATCTCGTGCGTCTGCGGCGTCTCCGTCGGGTGGCAGGTGATGGACACTTCGCTCTCACGGTGTGAACTGCGCCGGCCGACAGCTCGACGACGGCGACTCCCTGCAGGAAACGTCCGAACGCTGAACACGGTATCATCAAGGTGAGTTTATTTACAGCACACAGCACGTTTCCCAGCAAAGGACGTGCGTCACATAAGAGCGTCTGAGCGAGAAGCTGAAGAATCCCTCATGCTGGAAACACTGAAATAACTGAATATCAGGACACTTTTCTCTGAACGTCATAACACTTCTTTACTTTGGCTTGTTTCTACATGAAGCTCTAAAAATGCTAATCGAGGAGTGAAAAGCTGGAGCAGTGTACGTGCTAAGCTAATCCTGCTCAAACAAGCTGTGGCCACTGCACCGCTCTGCGCTCAGACGTCTGGCTCACCTCCTTAGCTTTGGATGTTTTTCCAGTTTCGGGGATCCTGAAGTCTCGAGCTCTCCGCGGACGCCTGATTCCAGCTTTACATCACTAAAATCACGTTCTTCCACACCTACAGGAGCCCTCCAGCGCTGCTTCTGACCAACAACATGGAGGGCAGCTACGAAGCGCGGCGTCATTTCCTGAAAGACGTCATGAGTGCGACATCGAGTTGTTTCAGACCTCAAAGACTAAAAGCTTCTCCAAACGCTGACGCTTCCAAACTAACGAGCAACAGATGAAAAGCCCTTCGCAGCCTCGGCTGTTGTTAAAGTTTCATTTTATTCACGTTTTCATGGTCTTAACTGCACTTCTACACTCTGATGGCTTGAACAATCAGCCAAATTAAACGTTTGATAATTAATATTTCCAGTGAGCACTTCCTCTTTTGGCACTTTAGTGCGTCGCTGCCAGCTCTGATGCACCGTTTCTTCTGTTAGCGCTGCTTTAGCTTCTGCGTGAGTGTTGCTCCTCTGTGCTTCTGCCAGTTTTACTTCAGTAAAGAGTTTGATTTCTTCTTCCACAGTAAATAAAACTCTCTGTAAACTGCCAACTAGGGTTTGATTGATTTCTGTTGGCTGATTCCTCCTAAAGTCAACAGCGTCTTACATCGATATCTCCAAACTGAAACTACTATTTGGATAAAATTACTTCTCTCCTCTGAAGCAGGATTATTATGAAGCTGGTGTGTTTGGAGTCTGATCGCTGCGCTTCAGCTTAATCGGCTCTCGCACTGTTTTATTGATGAGTTCTTCAGTCGATCTGAAAGCAGATCAGAGCCGAGCCGATCGGGTTAATAATATCAGCGTCAGGTGTCGATGAGCTGCGTTATTAGCGGACGCTCTCGCCCCCCCCCCCCCCCCCCCCCCCACAGGGTGTCACAGCTTTCATTAGACCGCTCATTGATCTGCACGACCGAGACAGCGCGGCGCCCTAATGAGCGGCGACTGGCAGCGTGTTGGCCTGTCCGTCCTCCTCCACCTCCTCCGCCATCATCATCCACTGCTCCTCCTCTGCCACACGGAGGGAGAGGGAGTGATGAAGAGGAGGAGGAGGAGGCCAGGCGGAGGAGGAGAGGAAGGAAGGAGGGAATGATTGAGGTTGAGTCACTACGTTGACGAGAGGAGGGAAGAAAGAAAGGAAGGAGGGCAGAGGGGAGAAATGAGGAGGAGGAGAGAGGGAAGAAAATACATTTATGTATGCAGCTCTTTCATAACGATGTGAGAAAGAGCTGCACAGTGTTACAGTGAAAACAAAAGCACAGAAACAAATGAATCAAGAGAAACAGGATGAAATTATTGATATTAAGAATCCTATTTTTTAAAAAGCAGGAGGCGGTCGAGGAGGAGTTCACAGAAAGCGACTCCGACTTGGTGTCATCGATCAGTTTCACAGCTGAGATCAGAGGATCTCAGCAAATAAGCAGGAGAGCACAAAGCTCCGAAAACAAGCCCTAAAACCTTTCAATCTGAGGGATTTCTGGGATTTCAGGTCAACTTTTCCAGCGGCATTAAACACTTAAACTCCTCTCAGAGTCTCATCAGTCTGTTAGCTTCACATTTGCTTTAGCGCACACTGTGTTTTTCAGAATAACCAGAGCTGTTTGAAACCGGAGAGATGATTTATGTGAAAGTCGACTTCAGGATTTATGGAAGAGAAGAAGAATCCAGATAAAATGTATTTCATTAGAAATCTGTCAGGTTTCTGGTGTAGCTGTGAGCTGAGAGCAGACGGAAAGAATGAACTCTAAATCCTTAAACCAGCTGACTTTCCTCTGAGGCCAAAGGGGTCAAAGGTCGAAGCATCCACGCAGCCGTAACACGCGAGGACGCTTCATTGCTCGTGAAGAAGAATACTCACATGTTGATCGATAGCGTGCCGGTCCGACAGAGATCAGGTCATATTTAAGGGGATTACTGTCAGAGCTGCAGTTCAGGAGGTGAACACAGATGAAATAAACCAGGCCGAAGCCTGTGCCGGGCCAGAGCTTAGCCAGGTCCGCTTCTATTGAGTTTCACTGAATTAGCTGGCAGAGATCTGGCCGACGTTAATGCAGCTACACCTGAAACTGGATTACTGCTTCCTGCTTCTGCCCCGCCTGCCGCCGTCCATTTACTCTGCTCTTAATTTGAAAAACCAAGCTTCATATGACAGATGCAGGTGGGTGTGTCAGCGTCGTGTCTCCTCACGTCTCCTTCACTTCTTTGCTTCCTTCCCTTAGTTTCTGCTCCTTCATCCACACCGGCCTTCTTTGTTTCCTCTTCACGTCCTTTTTCCTTCATCTGTCTGTCCTCCTGTTCCTCTTACTTTACACATCCCAGATCTTCTTCCTTTCTTCTTCTTCCTCTCTCTGACCTGCTCTTCTTCTCCTGTTTCCAGCTCTTTAAAAGGGTCAAGTTGAAGATATTTGGAGAAATAGAAAAGGAGGTGATTTCTCCCACTCTTGTTTCCTCTTCTCCTCTCCTCGTTCCCTCCATCCTCTCCCCCTCCTTTCTCCCGTTGTACCTTTCACACCTTGACCGGCGCCTGTCTCCTTCCTTCACACTCTTCATCCTCCTCCTCCTCCTGCCCTGTCTGGTTTGGAGCCCCAGAGACGCCGCCGGTCCCTCGAGGACGTCTCGAATGAATATTAAAGATGAGTCTCAGCAGGTCAAACTGGTTTTGGCAGGTTCAGTTTGGACGAGTCTCAATACTGTTGTTTCTGCAGCTTCTGCAACAACACAAAGCAAACAGACGCAGAGATGAAATATAATAACAGCTATTTTCACTGTCGGCAGTTTCCCAACGTGTACTTTCAGGCAGCTGCTGCAGAAAAACCTTCATTTGTTTTTCCATTTCTGTGTTTTTAAAAAACACGCTGTTAGGCGTTTCTTAAAAATAACTTTTATAGCACAGGTTATTAATAAGCTAACGATGAAAAACAGCAAATATGGTGTTTTAAAGAACACATGCAATCAAACAGAGATAATTTGGGAAAGGACTGATGAATGAGGTTATGATCAGTATTAAAACTGATGTGTAGAATTAATCAAACTAATAATGAGATTTTTATAGCAGCTCAGCTCTTTTTATTTAATCAACACTGGAAATAAATCTACAGACAAAGGTCAAAGTAAGAAAACGAGCGTAGCTAAAGAGCACGATGTTAGCGAGCGTTAGCCCGAATGAACGCATGAAACGAACTGCGGGCGTTCGTCTTCACTCTGACTGAACGATGAAGAGCACATTCATGTTGTCATTCAGTCTCATGGACACGCAGTCCATCACACGTTCATCTGTGACGGTGACACAGATGAATGTGTGATGGACTGCGAGTCACTTTACTGCTGCTGGTACACACCTGATGTACTGTGGGATCCAGTAGTGGAAGTAATCAAGTACTTTCACTTGAGTGCTTTTGTTGGTTTCAGATGTCAGTGAGATGTTTCCCCTCCGACTGATCACATGATTTCATTAAAGAAACAGTTTTTTTCTATGCACTTAAACGTAATCCAAAACCTGATTTTACTCTTCCAGTCTGCCACCATGCAGGTGACCTACACTCAGCGCTGCACCTGAACGCATCACAGCTCTGCAGACTTTGCGCAAAGCTTTTAATCTTGGCAATAAAGTTTTGAATCTTGCAATTGAATCAGTGAGTGAGCGAGAGGCTGACATCATGTGCCGCTGATGGACTTCTGCTGGAGTTTAGTGGAGAAACAAACCGTGTTTTCCTCTAATAATGACCACACTTTAGAAAATCACGCTTCCAGCAGAGTCATTGTGCATCGAGCATTGAGGAAGAACTCTGCTCGTCCTGTGCAGGTTTGTGGGAACGAGGGCCTGATGGAGGATCTGTCAAACGTCTGAGTTTTAAAGCCCAAACAAACAAAGAAACCTATGATCCCGCTGCAGCTCTGTAGCTCCTTTAGAGCCTGTAAGTCTATCAGAAAGTTAATCTGCTCTTTCACAAGACAAACAGATTCATCTCTCGGCTCTTTGTGTGGCTGCGCTCTATTATGCTCTGCTCTACATTCAGTCCGTTTTTTGTTCTGATAATGATGAATCCAATTTAGCTGCTATTCGCCGTCGGAGTTATCTAAACTTCATTTGACTTCTTTTCAGCTGTTTTTCTTTTTGTCAGCTTTGATGAAAAAGTGAAAATGGAGGCGACTGATTGAAGGGCAAACACAGACCTTGAAAAGTCAACAATCAGGCAGGAGAGAAAGGAACCAGAGAGGAGGAGTAATTAGGAGCAGCCATCAGTCATCGGGCCGAACGGGAGCTCAGATCCCATCTGCCGTCTCCACGCGGCTTCAAACTCCAACGCGCTTTGGTTTTGGAGACTCACCAAATAAAAATCCAATTGGGACGATAACGCGGGCTAATCCACTTGATATGTGATGATGTTCTTTGGACAGTCCTCCTAATGAGGAGGCATTTCCACTCTGAATAGAGCAGCAGACTGAATAGAAAATGAGATTTTCCCCGCAGGAGACGTTCGCCTCCGGGCCGCCGAGAAGCCCCACCCGCCCGGCTGAAGATAACATTGAAGTCACCAAAGATTAGCGAGCGGCTCCACCAGAGACGGGTGATTCAGAGGGATCTGAAGCGGCCTGAGAGCAACACGGCCGGCTGCTTTTCCCTGCAGCAGTTATCAGTTTCAGAGCTTGACAGGAACTTGGCAGCAGACTTCTCGCTGGAGTTTTCTCTACTGGTTTCCCCCATGATGCACCTGGCCAACTTCCACTCAGGTTCAACTTTAACCCTGTGACGGTTCTTCAGTTCCTGCACGTGGGAGTGTGAGACGTGACACCGCTGCTGACCTCCCGTTCCGTCGTAATAAAAACTGAACCGAAGTTAAAGAAGGAGTTTGGTCCAAACTTCAAATCTCCTCCATCTGAAGAAAGCGATAACAGCTGGGATAAAGTAACGGCTGATACGGAGGTTAAAGCACGAAACGAGCTGCTGCTGGAGTTGGAACGCATCTGAAGGACTCTGATTAAAAAATTATTTCCTTTTAAAAGGAGAAAAAAACTTTTTCAATCAGTTTGGATGTTTTTTTTTTCAGTCTTTATCAGCTGATAGAGTTTGCTCAGTTTTCATGGAGATAATGTGAGAATAACACAAATATAAAAGGACCAGAGCGAGTACACCACAATGCATGCTGCTCATCCCAGCATGCACCTGTGCAGGAGACAGATGAATGACTCCTGAACTGCAGTTTGTTCCTGTTGGTCAGTGAGCTTTAGAGGTGCTGATTGGTGCATTTTAACTGGACAGAGTCGGGCTTTTAGCTTTATGCTAAGCTAGGCTAACACTGACCTGACCACAGCTCTGCACTGAACACACAAAGTTCATGCATTCTTCATTTGATCAACGCTCGAATTCAGTATTTTGACAAAAAGCTGAAAAAAGGGCGTTTTCAGGCAGAATATTGACCTCCAGGTCTTCAATGTGGATGAGAATCTTCTCATCGAGGCCCCTCGTCTTCCTCACATGTGACCGTGGTGTCCAGCGGGCGATCCTGGTTCGACCCACCAGACTGATCAGGATGAGGAGGCTCCTTCATCGTGCAGCCGTGCACCTCTCTGTGGACGCTGACCTTCGTCCACATTCATTCACACGCTGCTGCGTCCTCTGTCCTCTCCTTCCTGTCCCTTCTTCTTCACTTGTTTTTGGAGACAAAGTGTGACACTCCACAGGTGAACAGGCTGATTGGTCACAGGTGAGAGGATCATGATTGGGTCTGAAAGGGGCGTCCTGGAAAGGCTCAGTCGATCATAGAGGATGGAGAGAGGTTCACCACTTTGTGAACACATGAAGGATGAAGGAGGTGAACACATGATGGATGAAGGAGGTGAACACATGAAGGATGAAGGAGGTGAACACATGATGGATGAAGGAGGTGAACACATGAAGGATGAAGGAGGTGAACACATGATGGATGAAGGAGGTGAACACATGATGGATGAAGGAGGTGAACACATGAAGGATGAAGGAGGTGAACACATGGTGGATGAAGGAGGTGAACACATGAAGGATGAAGGAGGTGAACACATGATGGATGAAGGAGGTGAACACATGAAGGATGAAGGAGGTGAACACATGATGGATGAAGGAGGTGAACACATGATGGATGAAGGAGGTGAACACATGATGGATGAAGGAGGCGAACACATGATGGATGAAGGAGGTGAACACATGATGGATGAAGGAGGTGAACACATGAAGGATGAAGGAGGTGAACACATGATGGATGAAGGAGGTGAACACATGATGGATGAAGGAGGTGAACACATGATGGATGAAGGAGGCGAACACATGATGGATGAAGGAGGTGAACACATGAGCTCAGAGACACTTCAGGAAACACAGATTGATTGAAAATGAGTGAATCAGGGTTGAACATAATCCATCTGACACAGTTTGGTCTTCAGACTTTGCTCAGGCTGAAATGCTTTATGAAGTCTCCTCCTGGTCTTCATCACATCATGGTCTTCATCGCTGTGTTTAATTTTGGGCTCTGCGCCTCCTCTGAATCATTCCTCTCCGTGGAGGAGGCAGAACCGGCGCTGGTCCGTCTATGTCTTCTGGAGCTTTTTTAGCTTCCTGCACCTCTGCAGCTGTTAATTCCTCACATCTGTCCTTTTCTCTGACATTTGCACAAATGCTAAAGGGTCCGGGCTGTTTGCCTTCCGCCGTGATGGAGGGCGAGGAGCCGGGCTCGGCGGCGGCCGCAGAGAGCTCCACATATGAATTCAGCCCGGTTTCCATCCACGTCCGCGAGGCCCGGGGATGAAATCCATCTCTCTGTGATGAGACAATGATTTGCTGAGCTCCATTGTGGCTGCAGAGAGGCAGCACAGGGCCGAATTTGCATGTAAATGCACGAGGAAATGATTCTGCAGCTACAGCGAGGCGTCGTGGCCCTTCTTACCTCCTGATGTGTTTGCTCTGTTGGCACAAAGCACGCTGAACGGCCGCAACACACACACTAACACACACTCACACCAACATACACACCAACACACAACCCAGAGGAAAATGCATTTACATTTTAGATTTCAGTTCCACCTCAGGTTATGCTTTCAGTGCTGAACCGCAGCGGACAAGAAACCAGACGAGACAAATATAATGGTGATGAGGAGAAGTGGAGGGAAATAAGATCCAAAGGGGGAAAGAGTGAGAGAGGACAGCTTCTGTCGTTTATCGTCCACCTCTGAAGGCGGACGGTTTGTCCCCGTCCGTCTGTGGACGCTCATTCTTTCCTTTTCCTTCTGAAAGAGCTGAAAAGCTCTTTGTAAAAAGCCAAATGATGTTTACAGAAGCGTTAAATGAACAAAGACGGACAAACATTCATCATCTCTGCGTCACTTTTCTGTCATCCAGTCGTCCTTCAGTACTACGTGAGTAATACTTGAAGTGTAAACTTTACAAACTTTAAGTGTACTGAAGTACACCAGAGACCATCAGGATGCGTTCAAAACACACAGCAGTACAGCTGCATTATATCACCACTGGGAAGATACTCAAATATACTGCAACTGAAGTGAAATTAAAGTACACTTTAATCAAGCATGTAACAGTGTTGTAGAAAGGACTTTAAAGTAAGTATAAGTACATAAGTACACTTTATTACTATGGAAAGTATTTTTAATTTATTACACTTTATAATACACTTACAATAAAGTAGGTTTTTTTCTCAGTACTTTGAAATACTACTTTAAGTACTGCAGGTTTAGTGTATTCATTTAACATTTTTCAAAGTTTCTGTCAAACATACTTTGAAGTAGAACTTCGAAGTACTTGTGATGAGTTTTGTGTACTTACAGGCTGCTCAGCAGAGTTTCCCTGCAGGTTGGAGTTTTAGTCATCTGCATTAATACAAATGTGATTTTTCAGGAGGGTTTGAAGGTTTCTGAGTCTGTTTGTCTTCACAGGACACAAAACTGAAGAAGATCATTAACCACACGTTTACCTCCGCGGCCCTCCAGTGGTCCACGAGAGCTCGGACCCTCCTCAGCCTGCAGAGGGTCGGCGTGCAGCGACGGATCGACATCAGAGTGAGAGCTGCTGGTTTCCTGTTTCCTCTCACCGTGACCATGACCAACAGCCGTCATTTCAACCCAAACTCGCCTTGTTGTCTTTGTGCCTGAACCTTCACAAAGCTGAGCCATCAGCAGAGATCAGACACCTCTGACCAATCAGAGCTCAGATCGTTACAGATGGACGTTATCTGTGCGACCCTGACCGGGATAAGCCAGCACAGATCATGGATAGAAGGACTCCCGGGACCCTGAAGTGCTGGTTTTCCTGTCTTTAAGATGAAACCGCTGATGAACCCGGCCTTCCTGTGAGCTGCAGAGGAAACTGACAGAACAAAAGCATAAATTAAAAGACACTTAAAAGAATCCCTGAAGGCTTCGTCTGAGGAGGGGTATCCCAAGTTCAACGTGAAAGTCACCAACAGCCGACCTGCAGCTCCTCACCGAAATAAAAAAGAGTCGCACCAGAATTTGCATGATATTAAATGTGAATTAGATATTTGCTTGTGCTGAAAGCAGCTTACAGTAAGTGCATTGAAGGCACTGGGGAGCCAAACTGGGAGCTTTTAAAGAAGTGAAAGCGCGTTGAGGACAGCCGCTTCGACGTGTTCTGCATTTTGTTGTTTTCCTCTTTAGCAAAGCGACGGATCTTCAGCTCTTCACTCGTGTGCAGTGATGTTTGAATATTCTCCTTTTTGTCAGAGTATTGTTAGTTTCATAGCTGACAGACCAATAAATAAATTCTCTCTTCCACTTGCTGCCGACGGTCTTTGCTGATGTTTCACGCTCTTAGATTTTGAGTGCGACCAAACGTCAGACTGAGCTGATGACGCGTGAGTCGGACGCTCTGCTGTGAACTCATGTCCAGCAGAGATGGAAAACATCCTCCTTTGTCTCCCTCCGGCAGGAATAAACCTCTCAGAGCTGCTGAGAAGGTCAGAGAGTTTGACAGGCCTCCGTTAAAGCCCTCATGTCAATGTTTAATTACGCCACAATTACACGCATCAAGCCAAACGGCTCCATCTAGGACTGCTCCGTGATAATCGATGCTTTCAACCGGCGGTGCGCTCGCTCTCTGCGAGCTCGGGGGTCACGCTGCTGTTAACAGAGAAGAAGAAGAAAACAGCAGGCGGGAAAAAAACATGGTGGCATGTGGAAGGAGGGTAGAGAAGACAGCAAGAGGAGAAAATCCTTTGACATGTCCCTAAAACGTCTCAGAGCGCCTCAGAGTTGGTAATTACTCTGTATTATTATTCTGTATTAATTCACCTTAATGCCAAAATATTACAGCCTTAATCTCGTGCAAATACCTGCCTGTCATGGCAGTCTTGCGTGTGATTATGACAACGAGGGGAGAGGAAGGGAGGAGGGAGCGCAGCTGCCATGTTGATTAAGGAAGCGGAGGCTGAGAGCCGGCGGGAGGCCGCGGCGGCGGGAGGCACAGGCGGGAATCCTCCAGGAAACATGACGCGAAGAGAAGCCCGAGACACCTGAGCCGCTTCAGCCGAGGAACCCGACTTACAGGACGTTTTCTCCAGACATGGAGCTGCTTTTTGGTTGAAAGCTGTTTAAACTGTGAACCAAAGAGTGAAGAGTGAAACATGAGTTTTTCTAATCTGTGCATAATGTTCATGCACACAGATGAGTTTCTCTTCTCCATCCTGTGAACTTTCATCCTTTATCTTGTTTTTTGTGGTACTCGCTGGCTTTAAAGACTTAATTTCCCTGCTGTGGGATCATAAAGTCTTATCTTATTAATCTTATTTTCACTGTAAAAGACGAACAAACAAAATGCTTCCAAGCTTTTCGACCCACAAATGTGTAAAAATTCATAAAACCATCGTTGCTCACTTTGTTTTTATATTCAGAAGGTTGTTCTGGAACATTCAAGCCTCTGCGACCAGCACGGGCCAATCAGTGAGTCAGAAACAACCCAACACGGACCACCTGACACTGTCCTGTACTCAGCCAGCCAATCACAGGCTTTGGTGGAGATGTGAGTCACAGCTTTGAAGGCGGTTTCTCGGTGGAGACGACCGCAGCTCTGCAGAGCCTCAGCGACCGCGTTGAGTCGCTTCAGGAAGGACGAGACTCCTGAACTGACGTGCTTTAGGGACATGTGTCTCACCTGAGCAGGAGCCAAAGACGGGATCAGCGGTCGGCTGCATCTACGCCCATCCTCTGAGCGGGCGGAGTATCCTCATCCATCTCTGCTCTCTGGGCTCATCGAGGTCAGACACTGACTGGAGCCATCTGAGCTCCAACGATCTTTGTTACCTTTTTAATTGTGGATTTCTTTTTCGATGAGCTTCCCCTCGTCTGAGGACAGTGATTCAGAGACCTCCAGCTCCTCAGATGCTGCACTCAGTCCTTCACCTCCGTCACTGAGGAGGCAGCGCCTCCTTATCTGGTTCTGCTCATGTCTGGAAATATTCAGACCTTTATCCTTCCAAAGAAATGGAAGATCATGTGCCCTTTAGGACTGTCTGCTGATGCAGAACGCTCAATTTCACTGTTTTCTTCTTAAAACAAACAAATAAATCCACGTTTGTGCCTTTAAGACTCTTTTTTTCCGCATTAAAGGCGACCAGGGTCAGGACTGTAAACCACAGGCTTAAAGCAAAGTGAGCTTCTTATTAATTACAGCAGAGTTTGACGAGTTCAAACGTCTTACATAAGAAAACTGTTTGCAGATGAAATAGTTTCCTCTCAGTGCAAACATCTCAGCAGCACATTTATTTGTCTGAGCGTGTGTGTGCGTGTGTGTGCGTGCATGCGTGCGTGCGTGTGTGTGTGTGCCTGCGCAGTGAATACATTTGTCTCAGAGCAAATAGCAGATGCAGTTGGCAGAGTTCTGCAGTTTGTTGACACATCATGTTTACCTTCAATCTGCATTTCTTCTTTTCCTTCATATTTCCGAGGAGCTGAAGGAGCTTTTGTCTGACGACGGGGGGACGACCCTGATGCTGTTTCTTGGTTGTTTTGACCCTGAGCGCCGTATAAAAGCAGCCATCTGCTCTCAGTGGAAAACTCCACTTTCCCTCGCAGCCTGGTGGAACGTGAAAGCAGAAACACTCCAACGCTAACGGCGTTAAATAAAACGATCGGAGCTGAGAGCGGAGCGGCGGCAGGTGAGGAGCTCAGATCGATTGATCGATCTGATTGACGAGCTGGGATGATCCACCACGTGATGGGGACAAACCCCCGTCTGATTAATCAGCTGAATGGAGGACGGCCAATCCCGGCGCTCCTCTCCACGAGCAGATAAAAGGCCTCTTATAGATTTTCCCGGAGCGTTGTTACTCTTCAATCACTGCACTACTTCATCAAGAGGCATCAATCAGCGCGCAGCAGAGCGGCCGGTAATTACAGGGGCCGCTTCCAGCCACTGATTTCTCCCGGGGTGGTGGCGGCGGCGGCGTCACCACTTCAGTAGCCAAATCCGGGCCAGCGATGGTTTGGTCCACTTAGAGCTGGCAGAGCCTTTAAAGTGGTGGCACACTTCAGCCGCCGCATGAGCCAGGTGCCATTTTCTTAACAAGTTTGACTGAACGTGGCGGAACGACGTCCGGCGCAGACGTCAGCTAGCGTCGCCTCCTGAAGGCCTGAACACGTCAGGTGACGGCATGAAACGACGTGAGAGGAGTGTGAACCCGCAGAGAGGCGTCGGCTGAGCCTGCTCGGCTGCACCGGTCTTCATGGAGACGTTTCGCTGCTCATGGCGTCGTTTTCAGGCTTCCGTCATTTGAACGTTTACGAATCGACCGAATTACACTACACCCCCCTCCTCTACTCCCCCCAGGACCCCAATCCCACTTTTATTTGATCTAATACAATGCCCATCCCACCCCCTTTCCTCACCCCCTCCCTTAATCCTGATCCCACCCCTGACTCCCAAACCTCTTCACTGCGCTGTCACAGATGTGTTATCGATCCGGCTTCATCATGTATTTTCTGTTTTTGGACCTCAGTCATCGATCGCCCTCTCTCTCGCAGACCGCTGACAGGATTACCCCGTATTTGACTGCTCATTGCGTTTTACCTTCTGTGTTCATCGTGAGTTAATGTTGTAAATGAATCTGCTCTGTGTATAGATCTGTTAATATCAGCCGCTCTTTGTCTGGAAATATACTTCATAAGTTATCATGAAATCAAAAAGAGTCAATAAACAGCGATAATCGGAACCTTATTTTAGTAAATATGGAATTCTTAAACTGAGCTTCTGTTGACTTTAACGCTTTCTGTCCTTATTTCCTTCCATTTGTCTCCAAACTGAGAAACTGACCGTTGTCTTCTCCTCTTCCTCTTCCTCCTCTGCATCATTTTTCCCTTCTTACAGTCACACTTTCATTTCTCTCCATAATCTGGAAACCTGACTATTATCGCTCAGTATCTCTCATGTTTCGCTGACAGCGTAGTAAGATCGTGTGTGTGATTTTCAGATGATATTTAACATTAGTTATTTCATAAAAAGTCTTTTATTGACTCCTTCTAAAGATGAGATTAAAAACCTGTAATCTGGAGGATTACCTCACTCACATTTGAACCTGAATGGACGAACACAAACAGTGATTTTACTCTTGGATCAAACTTGTTGTCTCCATGTGTCCAACCTGCTGAATGGTCTCATTGCAGAGTTTTTTATCTGCTCTTGCCGGTAAGATGTCCGACGTGGAGAGACTTCAGGATGGAATCCCTCCTCAATAACTTCTGTATTATAATTATTCATCTGATCAATAATTGACCAGCACTCATTACTTTAAACTGAGAGAGAGCAGCGAGTGGTGTTGTAATGGGGTCAGGCCCGTCTCTGGGGAGGTCATCAGCGCTGTGCGTGTGTGTGTGTGTGTGTGTGTGTGTGTGTGTGTGTGTGTGTGTGTGTGTGTGTGTGTGTGTGTGTGTGTGCAGAAAAACTCTGCTGACTCAGCAGGTCATATGACAACGGGTCCCAATCCCAGAGCAGCCGACCGGGTGGGAAAAGAAAGGAAAACCAAAGACCCGACAGACGCAATTAATCTTGAAAAAACAAAAAGAGAAGTGGAAGCGTCCTGGGTGACAGAGGGGATTTTGGGTAATGAGGTCGCAGTACATTGAACAGCAGCCACAAGCCTCCAGATGAAGAGGTGAAGCTGGATGAAGCTGATATCTTCCTCATCATGTTAACCAGCTCATCAGCTGTGAGGACCGTTAACTTCACTGACATGCAGATCGAGCCTCACTCTTCATCACGCTTCTCCTTTTGAATCCTGGTAACTGCTAACATTAAAATGTCAGCTGGTGACGAGCTCATCAAGCTAGCAGGTATCGAGCTAGCAGTCAGGTTTCTTTGGTCAACTTCTGTCTGAAATCAGGATGTGCAGCAGTTATCGTAAACGGTGCTCGTGCTGCACAGGAAGTGAAAGGTCGACCCACGCAGCAGCAGTAACTGGGAGGGGCGGGGCCACCAGACCAATCCCAGAATCCACAGCTCTTATCCTTGAAACTGTAGCCGTTTCTCAATACCAAGTGCGGCAAGTTCGGACTTACGAACTTGGCAGTTCGGACTTAGCAAGTTCGACCTGGGAGTACAGTCTCTCCAGGACGGGAGGACGCAGGACGGTCATTCTGCAACTGGGACGGCAGCGTACTTGATGACGTTAGCAGACGTGCGCTATCGTGATGAATCAACCACAGATTTTAAGTTTTGACATCCACTTTCTCACATAAAATAATCTTAAAACCACATTCTGTACTCCAACAACAGCAGTATTTCCAAACTTGTAACTTGTAGTTGAGAGTCCTCTCCTCCGACATCGTTGCTACGAAATGCATTCTGGGATACATGGTTGCCCCAAGTCCGCACAAGTCACCATCTGATGCATCCTCGATAAAATAGGAGGGGCAAGAACACATCCGGGTATTTGAGCGTACTTGGCGAGATGCAGACTTTTGAACTGGAGCAGTACTCAGACTGATGACGTTTCTCAAGTACACAAGAACACAAGTACAGAGAAACGGCCCGTTTATCCTCCAGATGTTCCTTCATCACAATGTTCAGGGTTGTTTCTGGTGATTGTATCATCATTCTTAATGCATTATACCAACACTCGTCCAAAGCTGCTAAAGGACAAACAGGCGTGCTGACGTTCGACGCGACGCGGTCGGCTTCCTGCTGACCGACGGACGAACGCAGTGACGTCTTTTTCCTGCTAGTTTTTGGACATTTGCTTAAAACCTGTGAAGCTTTCAGATGGAAAGGTGCTTTGCGAGCGCAGGTGCTGGAGGAATTTATAACCATTTCATTTCCACATGTTGGCATGAAACCACGCACACACTCACGGAGACTCAGAGCGAGTCAGATGGTGACAGTAATGAGGGCCTCGGGCTGCGGTGCAGGTGATGTGGCGTCACATCCAGCCAAAGAAACATGCATCGGATTAGATTCAGCCCAACAGAGGCTCCCTCCACTTCAACCAGCCACTTATTCCTGTTTCATAAGACGAGCAGAGAGGATGACACTTCAGAGGGAGGGAGCGTCTCCCCTCCTCTCTCTTCTGCTCTCTCTCTTTCTTTCATGCACAAAGAAATCAAGAGGAGAGGAGGAGGAGAGATCTTCGTCCTCTAACTTATTCTGATGGCGTATCTTCTCCCCATCAGTCACGCATGGCTGCTAATCCTCTGCTTTGCTCCTGCAGAAAAAAGAAAAAGAGGAGCGGGGAGAGACAGAGGGAGGAGGGGGAGTCAAAAAGATGTGACGGAGCGTATTTGCATTTGGGGGGAAAGTTATAGAACGAGGGATGAATCCTCGATGGGAGAAGCCATTATCAGCTCACAGGTTAGTCTGACGGCGAGACAAAAAAATGAAAACGAAGGCAGAAAGAGAAATGTACCTGCCGCTCTCAGGCTGCGTTAAGCTCAAAAGGTGAACAGTCATCCGGGCCCATTAGAGAGCCGAGAGCGATGCTTCTTCAGCTTCCTTTTCATTCTTTAAGATGACAGACGGAGTCGCAGGCGGCTCTCAGATCAGAGCCTGACAGGAGGTGACGATCCGACGGTGGCGGCGATCAGAAAAACTGGTGGCACTTTAGAGCGCAGCGGGTCAGGCTGCTTTAAAAATTCAGCCCTCAGAGCGTGAGCTGCCAGTCGGCTCGTAGTCTGATTGTCTTCAGGATAATCACTTCCAGATCGCTGCTTGATGGCCTCCATCGCTGCTTCCAGCGCCTCCGTCTCAGAGCTCCACGTGCACTTAAGAATTCACATCCTGATGCCTTCATTTATTCCTACTTAATATAAAAAATCCAAGATTTATTCTCAAGAATATCATCGTCCAAGACTCGTCCTGCTCAATGTTTCGTCCCATGTGGTGAAAACTGGTCAAAGAGACACAAAAGACCCAGAGAAACAGACATCACAGAACATGAGGAGAAACAAAGGTGAGGTCCACCTGTCGGCCTGTTTGTCACCTGTAAAACTGAGCTTCACGGAGGTCACAACACCTGGATCTGTGATTCACATGCGATGATCTCACGGTCCTGAATCAACATCTGCGTGGAAAACGTTGCTCCAGCAGGGTCACCAGAGCCTTCAGGGACAGTAGGAGGTGAAACCAGTTCAGAGAAAACTTCCCCGGCAGGAGGATCACCGGCAGCCAGGTAAGAGGGGCACACCTGGACAGGACCGGCCACGAATGGATCCAACCAGCCAGGATGCGTGGGCAGATGTGCTCAGTCCTCCAGAGCTCTGCGTCGCTGAGCTTCTCCAGAGGCGTCCAACACCACGTCCCTCAGGTTAGCTCAGACCCTTTGTGAAACCACATCCTGTGTGTGTTCGTGTGTGCGCTGAAAGACATCACACACACGTTCAGAAGCCACAGATTCTGTCTAACAACGCTGCTTTTCCACAGGATCTAATATTTCTTCTACCACCGGCAATAACTCAGGCTGAGTGACTAATAAAGGCTCCACCCAAACTGCAGAAAGCAGCTTTGTTAGCTGCCGTGTGTGTGTGTGTGTGTGTGTGTGTGTGTGTGTGTGTGTGTGTGTGTGTGTGTGTGTGTGTGTGTGTGTGTGTGTGTGTGTGTGTGTGTGTGTGTGTGTGTGCGTGTGTGTGTGTATGTGCGTGTGTGTGTGTGTGTGTGTGTTGTATCTGACTAAAGGGACGCAGTGTGCAGACCCCCCTTATGCCCACTAATGGATCGTGGCCCGTGTCTCCACCTGATGACGGCCGTCCCTGTTAAAATGTTGTCAGTCGTGTTCACAAATTGAAATAATAAAAGCAGAATGAATTCTGGGTTATTTTCTTTTTTTATTTTTCCTCCCCTGAAACCTGGGAACCACCCCCCCCCCACCTTTATTTAAGGCCAGAACAGGGACGAGGCTCCCTTTCGTGATGCAGGACGCAGGACGGCAATTAAAGCCCATTCTGTCTCCTGCGTAGCGGCGGGACAAATGGATTTCAGTACAGTTCATGAATTCATAGATGATGAAATTGCCAATAATTGCTTCAGCTCGAGCCGATGCAGAAATATTCTTCTCCATCATCAGCTCAGACACAGTGCCCCCCCCCCCCATGAAAACCGCTGCAGATTGTTTCCTAACGAGGCCGGCGAGCTCACCGAGACAAGACATCTGCGTCCGTCTGATGTTCTCCTCCGCCGGTTGCTGTGGCAACCGCGATAAGGCCCGCTTCCTCTTGACCACCGAGCCGCTCAGGAGCACCTCCATCATTATCCCGAGGTGCTTTCCAACGAGGAGGGTGGAGGTGCGGCGGCTGGCTGTCTCTCTCCTGCTTTTCTTTTGCTGTCAGACACAGTCCCTGTTAGAATGAATGGAAGTCAATGTGGTGAAAGAAACGGGACACAGGGTGAACTCCGGCCCCCCAGGACCGAACCCGAGTCAGCACCTGAGCCCTGGAGTGAGTTCAAATATTCCCCAGAGTGACAGAGTTACAGATGAACGGCTGAAAGATCACATGACTGTTAGCGAGTTTCTACGATCAAATGTAACACAGCACAAACTACTGCGTCACCCTGAATATCTGCTGAGTCACCGTTGGACTGATCTGACCTGACTTTCACTGGATATGAATGAAGACTTGTGGAGACACAGGAGCTAATTGATTGAGCAGGTTTTGAAAAATAGAGATCAACAGCAGGGCTGGGCGTATCGATCTAAATATTGATAGCATCGATACCAAGGAGCCCAGCGGTATCGGATCGATACTCACCTGATGAGATCGATTGCAGTTTCTCGTCTCTACGTCCAGCAAACTACTCGAATGTCCTCACTGAGGTCATGAGTGCAGCTTGTCTCCACGTCTGTCTGTGCCGTGTGCAAACAGCACATCTCTCGGCTGTTCCACTTCTGTGGTGGAAAATGAACGAGCCAACATTTCCGTCTCTGAGCAAGATCGCAAAGAAACAGCTGGAGTAATTGCAACATCTGTACCTGCAGAAAGGACATTTTCTAAGGCGGGACAGTAAGTCAGAGAAGAAGTGCAGCAAAGAGGAAACATGTCAACATGTTACTGGTCCTAAACAAAAACAGCTAAATCCGTTTTCAACACGGGAACAAAACCAAGAGGGAAACTTCTTTTAAGCCAATTGTAGATGACATTTCATACCCGTCGCTATGGGCGGGCCATAGGGGGCCTGGCCCGCCCCCCAAAATGCTTGTGCCCCCCCTCCCACCTCTCTCTCTTAAAAAAAAAAAAAAGATTTAATTTTTATTTTATATTATGATAGTAGCCAATTTTGTGTTGAGAAATACTAATGTTGCTTCTTTATCATTAAAACATTAAAAATATAAAGAAAAAATGGTGTGATTTTGTTTGATTGATGGAAATCTACACTGCAACAGCCTATGACGGCCTTACTGAGAAGACAGTCAGGCTACATACTGACGTAGCCTACCGTCAGCGTAGCCGCTCTACAGTTACCGCGCATTTTTTAAAGCAAAGCTAGAAAAGTTTTCAGCAGCTTACTGTTTCGTTTCTGGCTCACAATGGATATTCGAAAGTGGTTGAAAATCCCACCAACAGTCTCCTCTGCCAAATCAGACAGGACACCAACGCCTCCTGATGTTGTCATTGGAGAAGGAGACCCTGGAAGACAGTCTGAGCCTGAGCCCGAGCCGGTTGCTAGCAACTTGATGGAGCCTGGGCCTGGCAGGAGCTGCAGCGGCCACGGAGCGGAGGCTAGCAGGTCAAGTGCAACCGCAACTGGGGCAGTGTTTGGGCCACAGCTGCCCGTTGGATCGGTGTGTGTGAATGACCTTGGCACGGACAAACCCAAACAGGTTGTGTTGAAGAAATATCCAGTCAAAATGTTTGGTTCAAAAAACCGATCATTTTCCTCTAGCTGGTATTTGAACAGGGACTGGCTTGAGTACTCGGTGGAAAGGGACGCCGCATTTTGTTATGCCTGCAGGAAATTTCAATCTGTATCATCGGACGGGACATTCTCTATTAAGGGATTTAATGATTGGAAACATGCCGGTCCCCCCCGAAGATGGAAAATGGACAATAGCCAACATCCTTAGCACTTTCAACTGTGCTCTCCAGGCTATGCCGACGGTTGTCACAGCCTACACCCTTGCCCTAACTTTAGGAGCTTCCACAGCAATGTGTGAAAACTCATTTTCCACGCTGAAAAGCGTCTTCTCAGAGCATCGGCGCAGTATGCTGCACAGACGCAAGGCCCAGCTGATTCAGCTTGCTTTTGAAAAGGACCTCACTCACAAGTTTAAGTCCGAGTGGAAGGATACATTGATGAGGAGATTCAGCTCGGAGAAACGCCGCCTCCCACTGTACTGACAGGAGGGACTGGAGAGAGGACAGCACTGCCTCCACTAAAAGTTCCGGTAGGTTCAAAGTCTCAGTGCGTGTGTATGTGAGTGCGTGCGTATGTGTGTGTGTGTCTAGTGGCAATGCATATCCCTCTATTGACTGCTTTGAAATGAAATATTTGAGAGATGATTCTGGTGTTATCTAATATGTTTAATAGTCAAGTGTTTTATGGATATAACTTCTATGTGCTGTATTGCTTTAAATTATGACGATTGATATGGTAGGCTATACCTGATCATATTGCCGTTTGTTATGTTTAGCGTGATGATTACGTGCTGCGCGAATAGAGTATAGGATTATTACAAATATAGATACTGTAGGCTGATAATAATTGTGCCCATCCATACATTTCATATGCCCCCCTTAAGACTGACGCCTGGCGACGGGTCTGTGACATTTTATTTGCACTACTAAGTTTATTTTTCCACAAAGATCTGTGTGCAATGTGAAGTATTTTCTGTTGTGTTGTTTATATTGTTATATTTATATTTTTGTTACATTATTTAATTATTTTTATAAATATATAGTCAATAAAAAAACCTGTTTATTTGCCAAAAATCGTTGTCCTGTGTTTTTTCATAATCATAATCAACCAACTAAAGGCAAAATCTCAAAATTATTCAATGATCATGACATTTCAAGTAAAAAGTATCGGTATCAGTATCGATATCAGTATCAGCGATACTAGCCCTGTATGTACTTGGTACTCGATACCAAAATTCCCAGTATCGCCCACCAGTAATCAACAGAATCTAAACTTTTGTCTCATCTCAGTGGACGCGCTGAAAGACTTTCACCTCTGCTTGACGAACGGATGATTTATTTTGATTTTCTGACATTTATAATATGAAATCCAGATCCTTTTGAATTTTTTCCAAATTTCAGGCTTCGACTGAAAACGACTTTAAATCTTATGGACCCCATTTCATACAAACCCGTGTTGCTGATTACAAGATAAACTTCACATGTGTGGCGCCCCCTAGTGGAGTTCGGTTACAATCACTTGAGCTGATTTTGACTTACGAGCGTCTGCTGATGATCCTGACGCAGTTTCAGGTGATTTCCGATGACATGTTGAAAATAGATTTAAGAAAAAGTTGCAAAATTTGATAATTTTAGCGAAAAGGATTGTTGAAGCTGAAGTGTGGATAAATTGAGAAATTAAAATGATGAAGTGCCCCCTTGTGGTTAGTGTTGTGTTGATGAGTGGTGGGTGGGGTCGGGGTCCATTTCAGTGACTTTTGATGTACGAACGTCACAGAAAAAAATCTCAAAGGGAGGCCGCCGCTCCCCAGAATGCACTGCAGCAGCTCAGAGTCCTTTAGAAAAACTAAACCCTGTGTGATATCGACGGGCTTCTTTTTTAATGACGATATTGTTGTTGTTTATTCTCAAAACCTCAGCGACAAACAGACTTTGAACACGAACGAGACGCTGACCTGGAACCAGGCCGGACGAGCGCTGAGCTTCATTAAGAATGAAAATTTTGTTCTGGCTCTGCTGCGCTGAAAAGGTTTTTGATCGACGCGGCGCATTATATCAAACCTGGAGTCTTGTTAATCACACTATTGACTTCCACCTGCAGTAATAAGACGGATCCTTCAGAGGAAGCGCAGAGTTCACAGAGTTTCACACCGTCAGACTTTAACTAGCAGATCTATGAGTCGTGATCAATAATTTATTCTTTTCTTCCACAGTTTTACAATGTTTCATTAATATTTTATTACCACCATAAAGACACACACTTTAATATGATTTTATTTGCATTCATAGCCTTCATCACCGCCTTTTCCCCCACTGTTTGCTCTGTAATCTGCACTCCTCCTCAGCGCTGCTGTTAACAAACCAATTTCCCCTCTGGGTTCAATAAAAACAAAACTGCCAGAAACAGGTAGACACAGAAAACGGATTCAGATTCCAGTCGAGTCTGAAGAAAGAACAAACCGTCAGGATTTACATCTCAAATACATTTTCAAACACGCCGGGCCAATCAGGAAGCAGACCATGTCCCAAAGTCAGAGGAGCTTTAAAGAGGCTGCAGGACGAGGAGAGGACTTGTAGCTGCAGTCGGAGTGTAAATTGAGCCAATCGACATCGACCGAGTGTTTACATGAACTCCAGAACGTCCACGATGGCTCTGCAGAAGTCAGAGCGGGACCTGAACGCAGCGCGAGCCACAGACGACCTCTGGAGTCACGTCCATCAACTCATGCATGAATGTGAGATTTAGAAACATGACTGAGTTACTGTGTTGAATCTGGTGGAGAAGCGCCGCGACTGGTTTCTGGTCCGTTTCAGCCTTTCTCTTACTTTTACTCCTTTACCTTCTTCCTGTCAAAGCAGGCTGACCCCTGACGTAGCACTAATACTACAAGTTGTAGTAGTTTGTGCAGAAGAAGGTGGTGTTTGGGTTTCTAAACGTCTTCAGGGATTCAGGCTGGAACGGGCTCCTCTTCCTTCAGCATGCTGTGCCTCTGCTGAAGCACACAGGAAACGTTCATTCATATGAACGTGTTGATAACGCAGCTTCAAAGCTGCTTGAGGGGAAACAAAAATGGACGTTCAGGGCTTTTAAGTTTAACCCCAGTCTAATCCTGAGCCTAAAAAAACTGCAGCCTTCAAACAGAAAGTGAGGCGCAGACAAAACGTCTGTTGCTCTGAAACTCTAATTGGTCCTCACAAAACACACACACACACACACACACACACACACACACACACACACACACACACACACACACACACACACACACACACACAGTGTCCTCCCTGACCCCGAGCGCTCTCTTGTTTCCTATTAGTTTTAATTGACTCCGTCTCCCTTCATGTGTCGACCCCCTCCTCCCTCCCCTCGTACTCCCTGACAGCGGCTGTCTGCAGATCGCCGCGCTGACGTCCTCGGCGGCCTCCGTCAGCGGCGGCAGGAAGTTGTGTCAGGAAGTTGGTAGTTTGGCGAGGTGGATGGAAGGTGACTCGTCAGGCCGAGCGGCTCGTCGTGTCCGGCGGCTGTCAGGACGCCTGACCTCCCCCTGCTCTCGACATGACAGAGAGGATGGCTGAGTGTCAGCTTAACTGCTCCGCCTGTCATGTCTGTCACGCCCGGCGATACAGGAAGTCATGTTTTCTGAGCGGACTCGGAGCAGCTGAGGCTTTATTTATTTTTTATCTGCAGGAAAAGGAAGTGAAGGACATCTCGTTTCATCCCAGATTCAACTTTTTCCCCTCGCACGGTGCCAGAGAGCTCAGGAGCAGCTCGCTGTCACCGCCATGACGCGTCCTGCAGGTGTCTCTGCAGCCCGTAAAGGTTTTATGGGCGGGAGATGATTTTCACAGAGAGCAACAACGCCAACCGCAGATTCTGTCTTCTCCATTATTAACGTTTCATAGCATCGTGCACAATCAGCATTAATATCTGACACGAGCGCCGCTGTCACAGCTAACGGCTCGAACCTTCAGGACAACCTTCATTTATCTCCACGTCAACAGCAGAAGCCTCGGCGCAGACATTCAGCCAACATCTGATAGACACATCAAATCTTAAGCAGGAGCCTCACCAACTGCTCAGCTATTCATCAGGCTGCCGGGGGGGCCCAGGGCGAAATGGAGCTGTGGGCCCCCGCTGACACCCTGTTCTTCCTGCTCTCTGCATTGTGTGCTGCTGCCTTTAAGCGCTCATTAGAAACTCAGTGGACTGCAGCACCTGTCCAGTTCTGTCCACAGCCTCCAACCGAGCAGCACTTATCTTCAGGAGCAGCACCTGGCCCCCAGTCCTCAGTCCGTAATTTGATCAAACACTACGACCGCAGCGACGTCAGGACGGCGCGTTGCTGGTGTAGGAAGAAACTCTTCACAATGAAAGTTTCCTCCTCTTCATGGTGCGCGGTGGAAGCATCCACGCTTCATTAACGCTGTGACGCCTCAGCGCTAACGTTCGTCTCACAGCTTTTCTAACCAGCTTTAATCTGATGTTGGAGCTTTAAGAAGTGAAAGTGATGCAGCTCTGAGCAGCTCGACGGGTCACGCTGCAGGTACACATGAAGCTCATGTTTCCAGATGCTGGAAGCTAACAAAACAGTTTAAAAATGACAAAAATAAAATTCAATTTGTTGAAGGAACTACAGATTCATGCACGACACATGAACTGAAGCCTGGGTACAGATCCAGGAGCCTCTGTCACACCCTTATCATTTCAGTTGAATTAAATTTGGAGTTATCAGGTTTCCACAGACAAACTGCTGCACAGTGACCCTCAGGCTGCGGGGGCCCCTCAGGGTCTGGGCTCCTGGAGCAGGTGCCTGCTTTGGATTTTGGCCGACGTCAGTAGATTTACTGTCTGGTTATCTTTGTATGAGTTTTCTGCTCTCGAACACCGTCACAGGTAACGTGAAGCCCCATTAAGCGATGTTTTTATGGTGCCGTGAAGTCGGTCTGTTTTCAGGCTGCTGGAGTTTGAAACCCACGGAAACGTCATCGGCTCTGCAGCTTGTAGCCTCTCGTAGCTCGTAGCTCAGGATCTGTGCTGATGAAGTGATTTCACTGAAGTGTCACTGATGGAAGTGCAGGTGTGCACAGGTTTCATCCAGGATGAGTTTTGGCAGGAGTTCACGTCATACATTAAAAACCCCGTCTGTAATGAAAACATGAATCAAAAGCAGAAGAAAAACAAACCCAGAGATGAAAATCGTTCAGGAAGGCTCGGATCGCCTTCACATGTGTGTTTGGGCTCTTCATCCATTCTCATTTGTTTCAGCCCATGTTTTGTGAGTCCAGGTGTTTCTGCCGTGCTGATACAATGCTCTGCTTTGCATTACTTCATTTGTTTTCATTTGGAGGGAGTTAGAGCCAGAATTTGTCTTTTTTCCCAGCAGCACTTCACAGAAGTGTGCCATATATTTTGGCTCTCAGCAATTCAGAGCGAGCTCTCCTTGCTTTATTATGCCTAATGGAGTTTTAATGACGCTATTGGTGAGGTTGGAGGAGAGCAGAATTAAGTGCACACCTGAGGTGTATTGAGTGCTGGTTTACATAATGTATACCAAGGAGGCTTTAACTTCTTAATGAAGAAACATTCATTCATACTGGTGGCATTGTAAAAGCTCACATTAGAAAGTCAATTTTCTCCGCAGTTCTGAAACATTATGAGGAAACTGAAGGAGTTAACGTATGCCGAGGCTCTTGAACATTTTCTGCGCCTGCAGGGAAAATAAGAGATCAGCAAAAAGGAAACGTTTTGCTCCAAATCATCACAGCTTCCATTCAATCATTCAGCTCAGTCTCCGTCTTCACAAGTCATTTAGAAAACCGACTCCTGAAATCTTTGTTTTCTCCAAACGAAAAAGCTTCGAGGGGCTTCGCGAGCGGCCACGTCTGGCCTGCCGGGTCATTAAACAAATGGAAAGAAAGTCTCAACATGTCTCCCAGCCTCGGCCGTGTCGCCTCTCTCCAGGTGAATCTATTAATGCACCTTTTTTCCTTTCACATACAGCCCACCTGTCGGTTTACAGACATCTGAAGCCTGTGCTTCATTTTACTGACTTCTGTTCAAACCAGCATGATTTCATGGAACAACTCAGTGAAGTCGAACAGCGACCACTGAACAAAGCCTGCGTTTAAACACTTACTGGAATCTACCATCAACATCAGCTGCAGGGAAGAGTGCATTAAGAGGAGGTCATAGACGGACCGAGCTTCCCGTCACTGCTCCTCTCTCTGATTACGCTTCTTCTAGAAGTGACATCGAAGAACGGTGACGACGGAAAGACTGAAAATAAAATTCAAGCTGAACAACTTCACAAGCTCCAAATCCAACCTCCCCTCTGCTCCGGCCCACGTGGTGGAGTCCAACGAGCGGCAGCCGCCTCCTAATGCATCGCACCTGACCTCAATCAGGACGCCGAGTTTAAAGAAAAAAACAGGTTCAATAAGCAAAAACACACAAGAAAAATCAGTCAAAATAAATAAATAAATAAATAAAATGAGCTGCAGAACAGAAATAAACCTTTTCCCAGTAAAAGACATCATGTTTCACAGAAAGCCCATTTACACAAAGACAAACCATCAAAAGCAAACAGCAATGAGAGAAAAGTGTAATTTTCCAAGAAGGAAATCATTTCAGCGTCTCACCAAAAAAAAACTCCATGAAACTATGAAAAATACAAGCTACAACTTCACAAAGCCGGAAAACAAAAGTAACAAGAAAAAGAAAAAAGAGCTCAACGTCGCTCAAAACACAACCTTAAAACACAACGTCCAGCGTACAGAGAACAGCTGGATGGTTAAAGTGTCACTGAACGCCTCACAATGAGTCAACAGGGGCTTCACACACACGCAGGTGCACAGTGTGTGTGCACGTCCACACACACTGTCTGGATCTGTATGTGACGATGATGAGACGCACATGTTAAAAAAAAAAAATGTTCAGGAACCAGAAAATATTTCATTTATCAGTTTTAACAGTAAAGTTGTTTTTCTTTAGTCGATCAGGTTCGATTCGTCTGTAACTAAAATATATTTGGTGGTGTGACGGCTCTGCAGACAGGAAGCACATCCATTATAAATCCTTGAATGCAGCTTTAATCAAAGTTTGTTCAGTTTTCAGATCTGCCGATGTCACTTTGGCTCTGATTGGTGGCTTTGTGCCTCCCTGGTGCAGAGCAGCAGGTTGTTGTTTGGTGTAAACTATCTGCCAAATTAGTTTTCAGTGAACATTACTCAGCCGTGTGTGTGCTCGAGTGCGTTGAGTGTGTGTAAACTGGGACGCAGCATGTAAATAATGTGCTAAAATGCAGATTTTTGGCAGTGAAGAGCTTGTTTATCACTGGATGAAACTTTGGAAGGACATTTGTTTTGTTGAAAATCTCAGTGTGATTGATGAAACATCAGGGGGATAAATCCGTCACCGTTATCATTACCAGCACGTCAGCTCGACTTTGAACACAACACGGTGCAACCTGCCAAGGAGAAATGCTAATTACACTAATTACAAAACATAGATGTTATCCTCCGTGTGATGTGAACCACAAATGGACGTGGATGGAGGTGCCATTTTGCCATCGATAATTGCATGTTACCATTTTACCGCGGATGAGTGCATTAGATGGAGAACTCTTTGAAGCTTCGTGGCTGTTTTGCAGCGCCGAGGTCTCTTCCATAAAACCCATTAGCTTCTGTGTGATAGTGGACCGAGAGCGGCCGCTAAAATCAGCCGCCGCTCTCTCACGTTGACCCTGAATGCAGCCTGAGAGCGTCCGGGGCTTCAGATGAGGGCTGCTGCTGAGCAGTAATTACATGACAACCTTTAAATAACTGCAGCCTATAGCTGCCATTTGATAATGTGTCGGCGCTGGTTTGTCAGGGAGAATATGGCCACGAGTGTCTGGCTGGAGCAGCAATTCATCACAGCGCTTTGGCAGCAAGAAATACACCATTAAGGCTGGAGAGAGTACTTTATATCTGTGCTGCTGGGTGGAAATGTTTTTCCCCTAATTTAGTGATTTTCACAATTTGGAGTCAGCTGGAGAAGAACATTGTTCACTGGAAAAACATCAAGTCTGCTTGTCTGTAATTGGGATTTACAAGAGAAAGATTTTAAAATGGTCAAAATAGATGCAACAGATTCTGAGATCGCCTCACTTTTAGTTTCTGTTTCGGCTCAAACTCCAAAAATGTTGGATCCTACACTTCCCATAATGCATCTTGAAACCAAATCCCCATAAACAACTTCATGACCAGGAGGGTCGACTGACCGCACAGCACGAAGGGAAATGAAGGGAAATAGATGGTATGTGTGTCAGAGCATCTGCACACGCCTGGCTGTGAATGGCTCATATCTGGTCACATGACACGTCTGTCCTGCTCACACTGAAGGATGTTTGTCAGCGCACTCACAGTTCAGAGTTCGTCTTTTTTCAGCCTGTAAATGGAAAAGTTTCGCCGTGTGTTATCAGGGATGTGAGTGGAGGTCCACGTTCGCTCTTCATCTCGTCAGACAAACACACGATGATCTAACAGAGCATGATGCACTGCTGTAGATTAAACTAGCCAACAGGATATAAAGTAGTATATAAATGATCATGAATCAGGATCAGCTATTAATCTCCTTCATCACTGTTCATTTTACCACACAGGCGTCAAATAAGAGTTTTTGTTTTGTGTGTCATTAATGGTGAAACTCTTCATATGTAGGCAAAGTAAAAGACTTCATATTGTTTGTATTCTGTGCAGCTTTCACGCTTTAAACTGCCCTGAAGAGGTTCGGTCCTGAGGTTATACGTAGACACACAACCTCCACTGTTTGTCTAACGACGAAGATAATTCTCCTCATCAAGTCAGATTTTGTCTATAATTGAGTCATACTTTCAAAAACAATTAAGAGCGGAAGATAATCCATGAGTTTTTTGCTTAAATGTCCAGTGTGGAGTTTAGCGGCATCTAGTGGTGAGGCTGCAGACTGCAGCTGAATACGCTTGGCCTCGCCCTCCTGCAGCATGGTGGACTCTGAAAGAGGGGCTGAATATACAGAACTTATTTTAAGGTCCCGAAAACACAAAGATTCTTATTTTCAGATGATTACACATTAAATTATTACACCAACGAAAACATAATCACATTTCTGCCGACAGATCGCCTCACTGCACCTTTAAAACCTGAACTGTTGACGGGACCAGGTGACGAGTTCAGGACGTTACCCAGAAAGCTGTGGTCATGTGACCCAGTGGCTCTCTGTTCGTGTAAACATTAAATCCTGAATAAACCGGGATCAGACACTCTGACATGTCATGGCTGCAGAGTCAAACAGGAACCGTGACCCCACCCTGAAGAGACCTCCATCTTTCTGTTCTTACCTGTGATTGGTGGTCAGACAACGACAACACACACCCGTTGTCATCCTCGCCGCTGATCAATGCTGCAATTCCATGCCGCGCGACCTCAGTGACGGCCGCCGTGTGAGGGCATAAGTCAGTCCATCTTTGTTGAGTCGGCGGTCTAACGCCACTATTTTCACCTCGTCGCCATCGCCGCAGCAGCCGCCGCCGCCGCCGCCGCTCTCCTGTGCTTCTGACACGGCTGATTGGTGTGTCATTGAGCTCCCAGCTTTATTTGACTGTCCATCAAAGCTGAAAGCTGAAGGGTCCCTGTCTCCCTGGTTAAACCTGGCCCCCCAGGGGCCCCGAGCGCAAGGTCACCAGGCGAGCGGCGTGCCGGCGACCTTGGTGGGATGGGGTATAATATGAATACAATCATGCTGAGTGGCGAAATAATGGCGCCGTAAATTCAATAAACAACCCGGCGGAACTGACATCACCTTCCTTTCATGACATCTTTTTCTGACAGGACAAAGTAATACAGCGCTCCCCCGAGAGTCCCTGAAAACAGTCAATTCCTCCGCACTAAATGTCAAGGCAGCCGTGCGTGGAAGTATGAAAATGGAGGAGCAGAGGAGGAGGAGGAGGAGGAGGAGGAGGAGGAGGAGGCACTTAACGCAGAGGAGAGGACAGCAGCACCTGCTGTCAGCACCAACCCCTGCGTCTACCTGCGTGAGACACAAACAGCCAACCAGATCCAGAGAGGACGACGAGCTGCTGCAGCAGGCCGGCAGCCATGTTTGACTCTGAGCTGCATCAATGCTTCTGTCACCTTAGAAACATCTCAGAAGAAGAACCTCCACCTGGTCCTTCACCTCCAGGCCTGTTTTCAGACATCTCCACTGGACGCTTCGGAGGTTCGGCCATGTTGGATGAACTCTCTTTTTTTGTCCACTTCCTTTCGGTCTTTTTACTCCTCCTCATTCATCGGACAGCTGCAGCCACGAGGTGTCACAACCACAAATGTTGTTTCACCTGCTTTCCTCGAACTCACCTGGATGTTTTTGTTCTTGAGGCTCTTTGCATGATGGACAGAGCTGCGATTTAACATTCAAACACGGATGTCGTGCAGTAAAAACGTCTTGTTTCAGCTTAATGAGATTCAGAGAAATCACGTGACGTTGAGCCGAGCGTGTGATCCTTCGAGTTAAAATATCAGACAGAAGTCTTTTCAGCTGATAACATCAGACTTTCTCTAATGAATCCCACTCATGTTTGTCGTCATGCTGCACTTAGCGCGCTCTGACTGTGTTAATGACATTATAATGCAGCTGAGTTCTGTTGGTGTCCGCTGGAAACTCGCCGCTCTCTCTGCGTTCAGCCTCAGCTCGTCCTCCTGCAGGTGAGCAGGGTCTTCAGCTCGGTCGTAAACCTCTCAGCAGCCTCACGGGAAGCCATTCAGCTTTGATGGACGTCACCTCTGATGAAGGTAAAGCTGCGCCGACGCCTTTAAAGGACACTTCCATCATGATTACATTTACATTTAAAGGGTCAGTCCACGCAAATCACACATCTTTTTTAACACACAGCTGCGGCGGAGCTCCGGCTTTATGAGCCGAGGTGTTTAAATATCAGCTCCTGCAGAACAATGGAGGTGATAGGTTAAAGGAATATTGCAGGGAAGCAACTGAAAATGACATCTGAAGCAGTTAACAGTCCCAGTTACGAAGGACACTTTTCACTGTGTTGTAGCTCCAGAATAATGTACATCTTTGACAGTTTGGGTCGTCGTCTCACATCACAAATCTAAGCCACGTCCACACGTTAAAAAAGCAAAAAGATGCCCGTTCAGAAAAGCATGTTCTGCAGCTCATCAGTGATTTTCCACTGACGTACGGCGGCGGCGGCCTCCTCTGCAGGCAGCAGCGCGATAACGTGCAGTTTATCTGCACAGCAGCTGCGAGCGCAGAGGAAGGTCAGAAACGCCTGGAATTCTTGATCCATGTGGGACGAGCCGCCGGTCACGACTGATGAGGCCCAGTCAGGACGCAAACATGGCTGCTGGACAAATGTCTCCGTTCGTTCAAAGTTCTTACTGATGCATTTTCATCGTGCACCAACAAAAACCACAAGAATTACGACTGATAGGATATCATTCATGGTCCCAGACTCAACCATCACAGCCTGCATGTCTCGTGATCCACCTCCACCTCCACCAGTCTGAGTCTGAGATGAGACGTGGTCCCGTAAACAAACATGTAGCAGCTCCACGTTCAGAAGGAAAGGCTGCATGATGTTTTAATAAGAGAGCATAATGAAAACATTGCTCCTGGATGAAGTGATGCTGTGATGGATGGGAAGTGAAAATCTATTTGCAGCATTAACTGAAGCCATAGAAAGATGCTCCTGTCTGACTTTGACCTTCATCAAAGCCTCCTCGCAACCAAATCAGGTAAAAAATGAAAACGTGTTCGTTATCATTTTCCCAACATAACTGTCTCATACGTGAGTCTGCTCTGACTTCACAGGCTCTCCTCACGGCGATGAAGAGGAGCAGCTGACCTTGTGAAGCTCGATGAGCTCAGCTGGCGTCTCGCTGTGTGTTTTGACATGTCTGCTGTATGTTTGCATGTATCTGTGACTCGGGGAGATTTTTTATGGGCTTTCTCTGTTATCTCTGCTGCATTAACCCTCCTGTTTTCTCCTGTAGCGCTGCAGGCCGGCGCTCTGCAGCCCCCCTGCCCTCCCCTCCTCCCTCCCCCGGGACAGGCCTCCTCCTCTGCGTCCAGACTTGTCAGAGCAGATTCTCATCAAATTACCGATGTCCTGCATCGGGGTAATTGCTTGCCAAACCCACTCCACTGATGCAAATTTAAGGGGTCGCCCGTGATGGAGATAATGCCAAATTGGTTTGGAGATTTTGAGATGTCTACTCAGCATGGATAGATAGATATGTGGGGCCTTAAATGAAAGAAAGAAGAAATGAAATCAGGTTCTGTGTGGGGAATGCTGATTTGGCATTACTCATCACGGGAGAAGACGGATGGATTTCTCCTCCCTGCAGCTCGCTCCTCACCCAACAAATAATTGTAAAGTATATCTGGAAAGCTCGTAGTGCTATATAACAGACTCATACACCGCAGCCATAACGCCTCCTTTTTCGTCCCGTAATGTTCAATTGCTTCAGCTAAGTAGCCATTAATCGCGGCAGGCTAATGGCCGGAGTCCAGCTCAGCCGCCGTGTGACCTGACTGTCAATGAGGCTGAAGAAGCGGCTCAAACCGGCGTCTCGGGCTCGGCGGCGGGCGGGCCTCTCTGATGCTGATGTCACCTGATGTGAGAGGCTGGCCGGCGCTGTACGGAGCGCTCGATTGGCTCACCCGAGGGGAGATATCAGAGCTCGCAGCTCATTTCATGAGGATTAAACCGTGGAGGCTTTAAGGAGTTAAGCTGAGAGTCCTCCAGGGAGGAACCCTCCGTCTCTGGTGGCGGAGGGGTTTTAATATCAGTGGCTAAGTTGGTGGTAGTGGTGGATTTGGTAATGATGGTGGGGGTGGGGGGTGTTCATGGGTAAATTGGCAATGACAATTAGAGAGTGGTAATTAACGGGGTTAGGAGGAGAGTGCCCTCCAGGGAGGAGGAGGAGGAGGAGGAGGAGGAGGAGGAGGAGGAGGAGGAGGAGGAGGAGGAGGAGGCTCAAGAGGAGACACAGAACGTCATCAAGTCCGAGCGACGTCAACAAGCCTGAAAGCAACAACCTGCAGAGTTTAGAGTCAGCTGAAGGATCAGGAGAAGAAGAGTGTGCGGGTGGAAGTTTGTGATGAAGGTGATGATGATGATGATGATGATGATGATGATGATGATGATGATGATGATGATGATGATGATGATGATGATGGTGACGAGGAAAGGTCTGTGTCTGCTCGGACGTCACGTGGAAAGATCAACACATGGCAGCTCTTCATGAAACAATGGAGTCACTGAAGGGAAGCTAAAGATCTTCATTTGTTAACAGCTGTGTCATCTAAATGTCCCCCCCCCCCGTCCCCCCGTCCCCCGTCCCCCGTCCCCGTCCCCCCTGAGGAGGACAAAATGTTCTGAGATTCAGCTGCAAAATTCAACATGCTTCCTGTCTGTTAGCCGACAGCCACAGACGGTCTGTTTGCAAACGAGCGAATACTGAAATAAACGAGCTGCTTTGCTGAGTTCAGTTCAGTTCAGAAGCTTCCCAGCGACGTGTGCGAGATGTCCCTCGATGGCCGCCGTACAGGAGACAAACCCTTTAGGTAAGAGGACAGACAAACTGTGATTTAATGAATCTTAAAGTATCTTGTAAAGATGCATGTCGGTCAGTTTCTCGTTGTGTTCTTTAAGTGTCGCGTTCCTCTGACACAAACTGGATCAGGAAGCGTCTGCGGGTGATTTTTGGAGGAATGAAGTGGCTCTGAAAGCTAAAGGCCAGCAGCACGGTGAAGTGAGGTTTTTAGCTAATTAAACAAAGCAGCGGTGTGATCCTTCATTAACAGCTGGGATTTCCTCGTTATCTAAAGATTTGTCCTGCAAATGAAAGCGGAGACGAGGTCCGCGGCCTCGGTCAAAGCTCGCGCGCCGCCGCCAGTCGAAGGTTGATGAGCTCTGCTTGTTTGAGTGAGCCAACATTTCAGAGGCTAATGAAATATTTTGTCATCCCGCGTCGTCCCCCCGGTCTTCCCTTCATACCTTTGTCACTTCACTTCCTTTCCCTTCACAGCGAATGCTCAACGCCGCCGCTGCGGGACTTAACAAGCCTGGAAAATAATTAAAATTCAACCAAATGATGAAACACTTGCAGCAAAGCGTCCTTGAAGGGTCGGCAGGGCCCGTTCTGAAAGCAGCGAGGAAGAAGAGAGCAGCGTTTTTTTCTCTTCACAGAGAATAATGTTAAGCCGCTGCTCCCAGCTTAAGGGCCTCTTAAATTGGAAAGGCACTGGCCTATAGAGACATGTACCTGTCAAACAAATACCACACGCCTCTGATTCTTCCTCTGCTCTTTCTCTCCGGCCTCGTTTTAAACTCTCAGATGGTATTCGAGTCAGACGCGGGGCGCCGTGGAGATTGTCGGGTTTGAGAGCAGAGATGGGGATTCGCCTCTTAGAGGTATCACAGCGACGCTGCTGTCGGAGGAATTAAGAGGCGAGCTCAGCGGCCCTGCGGCGATCCGCTCAGAAGATGTTTCTCACGGCCCGGAGGTGGAACGTACGGCGGCGGCGCGGTTAGCGTGCGGAGGTGAACACGTGAGAGAGGGAACGGGAAGCAGGTTTGATGTGGAGTTCACCTGAGGATTATTATTACATAAGGATCCTTTAAGGATTTCAGTTCATATTATCATGACATATTTAAATTAATGCTAAAAAAAAAGGTTTTGTATTCTGGAGCTCGATGAACAATTAACACCGTTTGCCAAACAGACCTCACGCATGCTTCATGTGACACAGCGAAGCGGAAACGAACGAATGAGCGAGAGGAGGAATCGAACGTTCGGCGGCCGACACGTCGACAGAGACTCACTTCAATCCGCTCGTCTGTTGTGGTTGATGTTGAGTTGTCTTATGTGTTTGTGTGGACTCTTCATTTCATCTCTCCAGACTCCGCTTCAACACAAACTCTGCAAACTGAATCATTAATTATGGTTCTGATGAGTGATAGTGATGACTGAGATGCTCCTGCTGCTGTAATGAATTAATGCTCGTACAGATGCTATAAATAGTCCTGAATAACTGCCATGCTTAATGACAGCCACCCTGCAGCTGTAGGAGGACTTGGCTAATGCAGCCGTCAGTAAAACTGCACTTCTGTCTTCTGTCTTCTCCACCAGTCTGTAGACCAGCGATGGTCAACTGGCGGCCGGTGGCCCTCATCCAGCCCGCCTAAGCTTCCTGTCCCCCCAGTGGAAGAGGTCCACGTCCATCCTGAGAGTGATCATCGTCCCACTGAACTGGATTACTGTCCAGCTCCATCGTCTCAGCTCGTGGACGCTCCATCAGACCTGTCGGCTCTCAGGCTGGTCGCTCCCTGGAGCCCACAGCAGCACGTTGGCGGGTCTATGGGAGGTCCAGAGTCACCGAGCTTGTCTCAGAGACGGGAGGCGTCACTCTGGTTTATTTTCATGGCCTGCTGTTGTACTGAGTCTCTGCGGGTCATCGAGCTCTGACTCCTCGGTGGACGCCTGAGAGCATTTTCCAGTTCAGAATCTGGTTTTCTTTATGGATTTTCCATGTTTTTTTAGTCTGTTCACACTGATTTAGACTCATAAAAATGACATGAACCTGATAAAAAGTGAAAATCTGAAACTGTAACGAGCTAATTAGGCCTGAATAGATGTTTACATGGATTCATGGCTGAGACTCAGGCTTCAGGTCCTTGTTTGCACTGAAAGCCCCAAATTCACAGCAAATGCTTAAAGTCTGATCTGAGTGAGGTCAAATACACAAATATTACAATTATGAAGCACCAAATGTGTATTAAATGCATCATTTCCTCTGGTCTGAGTAACGGCTGCTCTAAACCACGGTGACCAGATGTTTTTGGATATTATTGAACCTTTTTGAACATATTTGTGATTGATAGTTATGTTATCAGGAGGAGCCAATGGGCTTGGAGCTGAACAGGTGTTCAGGAAGTATTGACAGACGGACGAACAAACTGCTGGCTCGTATTACTTTCTAAACTTTAACAATGACAATAATAAAACTTATTTGTGCAGCACCTTTCATACAAGAAGATTTTAGATTTTAGATTTTAGATTTTAGAAAGAAAGAAAGAAAGAAAGAAAGAAAGAAAGAAAGAAAGAAAGAAAGAAAGAAAGAAAGAAAGAAAGAAAGAAAGAAAGATCCAGCTTTATCAAATAAACATAAAATGGAAAATTAACGTCAAATAAGGAGAATAAAAACCATTAAATAAATAAATATTTAATGGTTAATGGTTAAATAAAAACATAAGCTGAAAAATAAAACCGACAGAATAACAATAATAATAAAATAGAGAGAAAAAGAACATAATGCAAACGCATAAATTCAAGTGAAATGCAGAGGTGTGGAAGGAGTTTCAGGCCTCGATCGGGACACATATAAATGATAATATCTGTAAATGACACATGAACAACCTGCAGCAGCGTGTGAGGATAACAGCAGATTCCAGCGGCGTCCGTCCACACTCACAGAAATCAACCTTTCCACTTCGCTTCAGCTGATGTGTGATGCAGCTTCGGTTTGGTGAGCAGATGCATCGGTTTCATGCTGCCCGTCCTGCCTCTGCCCTGTGTTTCCCTCCATCCCTCTGCTGGCTGTCAGTCTATCAGTGTCACGCTCGAGGCTGCCGTCCCTCCCTCCGTCGGGGGAATTGATCTGTTTGGTCCCCTGACGCTCCCTGTTAGCATTGATTAACCGGTGAGTCACGCTACCTCTGCAAAGACAACGTTTGAAGCTTTCATTTTTCCCTTAATTATTTAGAGTCACAGTGAGGCGCACGCTCGTTCCTGCCTCATACATCATGCAAAATACTCCGACTGACAGCCACACGGCTTTCAGGCCTTTTTTTTGTCAGTAATGTTTGTTTTAGTCTCGAGCTCTGGGGCAGGAGGTGCAGTTAGCGTGTGCTGTGATGGGAAGCTGAGAGCTGAATTACCGCTAATGGCTGCGGCTGAGAGGAGTGAGGGATGATTTTATGGATGAAGTCATGTATTTTTCCTCAGATTTAAAGGTCTCTGTGAGAGGCCCGTTAGTGTTCACTGCTGCATTCACTGGGCCGTTGTTCCACTCGGGCTCAGTCTATTTGCAGGGTGATAAAAGAGCACAGTGATTAAAACGGTGTGATAAAAGCAGTGAGAAGAAGAAGAATGCTGCTGCAGCAGCGGCGGATGTTTATACGACCACAGAGAGCGTCAGGTTTATTAATGACTCAGATGTGTGTCCGAGCTTTTATTTTGAAATGATTCACAACTATCAAACCGTATTAATCAATATTTCCAATACGACCACTGAGTCAAAGGACTCGTCTGCTGTAGACAGGCAGAGTCTACAGCCATGTTAGACTCATGAAAACAAAGGTTAAAGATGGACGAACCACCAGAAGACAGCTGGGAAAAAATGCAGTTTGTCCTGAGGGTGGCGCCAGAGGAAAGATCCTCCCGTTACCTAAATTAAAAGACCTGTACGGTGGCCATTTTAGGACATCTCAGCTCGCTTGTCAGGCTCAGCTCTGCTCACCTCGACCAGTCAAAGCTGTAATTCGTCAGGTTCAGCTCTGCAGCTGAATGCTAATGCTAGCATGCTCAGGCGGCCATGTTTGCATGCTGACACTCGTATGCTAGCATGCAAAAAACACTCGAGGGGAAATAAACTGACTGCTCACACAAATTAAGGAGACTCAGCTTCACTGTCATGCTGATGTTATGATCACAACTCTTAAATTTAAGCTAATTTAGTTGTCGTCTGTTAGAATCAGGGTTTACAAGCATTTTTCTTTTTGGAAATATTGTGAAGATCTGACAAACAGCAAGGCTGGAAATTCCTGCAGGGACTGTTTTAAACATAACTTTGCTATTTTTTTTTTAATTTTAAATTGGCGGCCAAATGTCGACTGTGATCGATTATCAATCTGCAGCAAGTTTCAAATCCCTGCAAGTTGACTTTTACAGAAATGAAACCAGCGGCTGCCTGGAAGGAAGGAAATCAATCTGAAGAGTCAGAAGACGGCAAGTAGTCTGAGCAGTCGTGTAAAGTGTATGAAAATTATATTCAGTCGGCTAAAACGTGACAGAAAGCTCCAGAACCTCTTGTTTACGACCAGAAAACCCTCAACAAGAATCGACAGATCAAAGCAGATGGCGAACATGTGAAATATAATAAACTCGTCTCCGTTTGCTTCCAGTGAAGTCCGCGCTGTCCGTGGCCTCGTCTCAAACACATTGTTTATATGCACCAATTAGTGTTGAAACACTTCTGACTGAGGAACTGTCCTGAGCTCGCCGAGGCCCCTCGTCGCCTCTTGTCTCGGAGCCTCTTCCTCCTTCCAGCAGCGTCTCAGAGAGCAGAGCCGAGCTTTCATGTGAAGCCTCGGGGACGGAGCCGGAGCGCGAGCCATTCTTCGTCTTTTAATTGGCGCCTCTACACGCTCGTTAGTTCACAACGCTTTAATTTGGCGGTGGCGTTGAGGATCGGCCCTTTCATACAAGACGAGAAGTTGATAATGCTGTCAGTAACTAATTAGCAGTGATTGCATCTGTCAGGAAATTGCATGCAGGGGCAATTAAAAATGATGCACTATTAGTTTTCGCCAACCTCGCCGACCCAGTTAGCGTGGGCAGTCGGGGTGGGCGGGGCCGAGCGGGCACGTTCAGGAGCGCTTTGAGGTTATTTCTGGAGCGGCCTTCCTTTGGGCTGCTTTGACTTTATGCTTGAGGCTTTTATTTTTCTCCTGCTCAGACGTATTTGGCGAGGATGTGTGCAGCACGCACCCTCACGGGGGCCGGCCAGCCTGCTGTATGTGGTGTGCTGTCAGGAGCTCGAGCTGTGCTGACCCTCTGCGAGCTGCCGCCAGCGCCTACCCAGATAATAAATGTCAGAGCTTAAAGGTGCCTGTCCACATGCTGCAGGTTGTTTATACATACAGCACAAGAAACAGGAAGTCAGTTTGACAAAACCCAGAGTAACCCAACAGTCATGATCCGCTCGCTACCGCAGACCGAAGGACAAATTCATCCAAAAGACGGCAGAAGAAAACGATTAGCAGCCTGAGATGTCCGTCTGTCCGTCTGCCAGAAGCTTTTGTCCGGAGCAAGAGGTCTCAGATTTGATATGGATTCTGGGCTCGAGAGGATGACTCCTAATGATTTTGTTGACCTCCTGGCCTTCCTCTTCTCGCGCCATCGCTGGGTCAAATATCCACTTACACAAATACAGAGTCAGGAAATTTTCTGAGCGCGTATAAACTCCTCAGAGGATGGACTGCTCTGATTGTCGACCCCGTGACTGTGCTTATAGCGCCACCTCAGGGTGGAATCAGCGGTGGCCAGATTCTCATGTCAGTTCACGTGGTTTTACACGACATAAAGTCTCGTGATTTTGCTGATTTCTCTGGAGGTTAAACTGTCAACATCACCTAAAATATCCCATAAATAACAGATTTGCATAACGCTGCTGATCGCTGTCTTGTTCCCTAAAAGACAAATCTCAAGCTGCTTTAGTCCGTCCAATAAAATGCTTCAACACATGCTGGATGTTTACCTTGGTGCAGATATTCATGTGCTCCTCAGAAAGACTCCAATCCTTTTGGTAACCTTCATCGAGCCTTCATCATCATGTCAAAGTTTAATCTGTCCAGTACTTTTGCTTTAGGACCAAATACCTGAAAACTAACAACCAGCTTCAGTTGTACTTTGTTAGCATGGGGAGCTAAATATTAGCTTGTCTGTGTGCTAACTGTAAGCGTCTTTGGAAGCTAACATTTGCACATAAGCATCCTGAAATGTGAAATATGACACGTTAGCACATGACTGTCCTTTCTTCTGCACGTTATCATGGAGGAGTTCAAGCTGAAAGCCTGTTTTAATGTTTTTCCTCACCAAAGGAAGTTTTATGATCGTGAGTGTGAGCTACTCCATCTTCAGAGTGACACGGCAGGTGTCAAAGCAGCCTCATCATCGCGCCTCGTCGTGTCAACCATAGCATAGCTCGTTAGCAAAGCACTCAGCAGAATTTCAAGCATTGTGATTGGATGTATGTTCCTGAAATGCACACTGGGACTTCTCTCTCTATATATACACCTTTGTTTTAGTCTCACTTCCAAAGTGACGGCTGATCCACACGTCAGAGAGGCGTCTCGCTCGCGGAGCTGCAGCTGCGTCTGCGCTCCTTCGTCTTGTTGTTTGATTATCACGGTTGAAACAGTTTGATTCACTCTGTGACTTCACGCTTGTCGGTGTTTAGTCATGTGATTCCTCCTCTGGCGACAGTCATCCCTCCTCCACGCTTCCTCCCTTCACTTCCTTCACACACACACTCTTTTGTTTGTTTGTTTGTTTGTTTGCTAATTACAGACTTTTTTGACACCTGTGCCAGCTCTGGTGGTGTGAAACATACAGCTCTCTGCACACGCCCGACACACTGCTGCACACAGATAAACGCACACACACACTCTCACACACACACACACACACACACACACACACACACACACACACACACACACACACACACACACACACACACTCACACTATCTCTCATTTGCACTCCATCTTTAATATACACACACACTGGTCCCCTTGTGTGCAATTACCTCTTCTTTATTATTTACCTAACTCTGCACGCTAGCTGTTTTTGAAGGGTTGCAGGTAAACAAAACATGTGCACGCTCACACACACACACACACACACACACACGCTCACACACACACGCACAGCTCAAATCCCTCAGCTGCTGAACTGCAGCGTTGGAGATGAACCTGCTGAAGGTTCCTCGTGTGACGTGACCCGACCCTCCGTAAACGCAGTCCATCACAGCACACTGTGTTTCACCCCAGCCTCCCCGCCGCGCCGCCATCCGGGGTGTCAGGGAGTAAAATTACCTCCTGTCACAAACTTCAGGTGGTGTCACATGTCAGGTGCCTCCCCCTCGAGCCCACCGGCAGCAGATGGGTTCAACATGCGTTTTGAGGTGTGGAGCAAAATTAAAGGAAAGCAGGAATGAATCCCCTCAGCGCTCCTCTTCTGGTGATTGTGGTTGTTGTGTCGCGGCGTCCCCGGCGGGCTCCTCCCCCTGCTGAAGAGCTCTCATGCAGCCAGCTGAGTGATGAGCTCGCCGGCGTCGCAGATGGAGGCGTGCACAAGAGCGTCCTACAGGGAAGACGTGACCATCTGAGGAGGGACGCAGCTTCGGCGACGGCCAGAGTTACTGAGTGTGTTGAGCTGCCTCTCAGTGCCGCGGTGCCTTCAGGGACCATCAGCCTCTCTGGGCAGGGCGGTGCAGCACCGTCTGGACCCTCAGCAGAAGAATAAATGCACGAGTTCGAGTGGAAACAAGTGTCCTGGCAGCAGAGTCCTTAGAATAAGACTAAAGGAGAGAACTCAATCTGAAGAAAGCAGGTTGGAGCACTTTGAAAAAGGTTTTTCAAAGGTGTCATGAGGAGGAAAATGGCCTTAAGGGCACGCATATTTTGTTTTAATGAGAAGCACAGAGAGAACGCCGAAGTGGATTTGTTAACAACGAAAACTCCAGCAGGTATCTTTTCATCAAAATACAGAAAGAAAGAGCAGGAAAAGTAAGATATTACATTTCCAAATTGAGTTATTTACCAGTGACACGACCCTGAGCAAGAAATGAAAATAAATGAGGCAAAAAGTTTGGGCTGAAACTGAAATTAAGCCGTAATAATTAGAATCACAGAACATTTTAACAGTTTTCAGGACTCGTATTTGGAAAATTGAATTTTAGAGCTAAATTGTTGAATTGAGGTTGAATTTCGGAGCTGAGCGGTGAGTCTGACCTCAAACCATATTAACTGGATTAGAAAATAATCCTCATTTCAAGCACAACGTGCTGCTTCACAGTTCACTCTTTTAAAAAGAACAGATTTATGTATAATATACACGTGTTTCTCTGCAGCCATATGATTTGACAGATTCAGTCCAGATTCCAGTTTGAAAATCAAACCTGTTTCTTATTTTAATGGCAGTTACTGGAAGTTAGCAACGTCAAACGTGGGCCAATCAGTGATGACGTGACGCCTGAACGTGGCTTTAAAGGGATTTAAAGGGATCTGTTGGCAGAAATGGAATTTAACTTTCAGAATTACATAGAATGAGCTCTTTGTATCTGCAGAGGGAGCAGGTCCTCTTCCATGGAGTCCGCCATGTTTCTACAGAAGCCCAGAATGGACAAACCGCACACCGGCTCTGGAGAGGCCTTTCACGCTTCAGCCTCCATACGTGGTCCTACACATTTCGAAATATGACTTTTTAGTTAAAATCTGAATTTAATCAGAATTCAAATCAGTCGTGTTGACTATCAGCTTGATGTCCGCCATAGAAACCGGCTCCTGGTCCTGGTCTAAAGTCTGGTCCTGGTCTGAAGTCTGGTCTTGGTGCGTTTCTTATCTCAGAGGATTCTCGGTCTTGTCAGTGTTTCGACTCTCGGTCTCTCCCTTCATTAGTCTAAATTGCAAACTTTGGTCTCGGCTGGCTTTGTTTTCCGTTTCCTGTCCATCTACACAAACTGGATCAGACCTGTCCTTGAACGCGACGTGGTCCAGGTCAGCAGAAGCTGCTGCTCTGCAGGGTCTAATCATCCTCCGTTAACGTGCACAGATCACGTCTGCACCAGGTGGAGGTAAGTTTTACTTTTCATGCTGCTTGATGTCGACTCTCACTGTCGCTCTTAAAATCAAACGTGTTGAAACTGTTAATGAGAAGCGAGCGGCGGCCGGCGACCGAGCTCTGACAGCAGCGCCGCCGTGAGGTCAGCGGTCGCCGTGAAGACGAGGCACTGATGTGCAAATGCTCCAAACATAAAGCGCGTATTAATCTACAGAGATGTGAAAACTACAGTGAGAGCGTGAGCCTTCAGAGGCTCTGCGGCGGAATAACGGCCGATAACCTCCAGGCCGCGACAGGAAGCTCTTTCCACAGAAAGAACACGAGGAAAAAGACCCGGACTGATTTAAAAAGAGAAAAAAATAATAAAAACCTGGCTGACCAAGATGGAGTTGCCTGGGGACAGAGAGGAAGAGAAGGAGAGATGAAGGGAGGGCAAGTGAGATACATTTATATTATGTGATTAAAGGGGAAGGGGAGGCCGGCCGGCCGGTGACAGACAGAGTGATGTAGTGGGAGTCGAGCGGCGGCTCTATACTCTCTAATTGACCCCGGTTAGGATCCACACACCCTTTCCCCGGCTCACAAAGAGGGCCTAATTGCTGCAGCTGATTGGGTCCTGATAGAATTACAGCTGTCAGTGAAGGTCATTAGGCTCAGATTCATCTTCCATCTCGGGGACGAGCAAAGCCGCCCTCCTTATTCCACAAGCCGTTTTAACGAGCTCACCATGAGCTCTTTTGTCAGGGAGAAAATCCCAGATAAAGCTAAAAGCCGCCCTGCCCGTGTGTGTGTGAGTGTGTGTGTGTGTGTTTTCAGCATGTTGTTCGCCTCTGATCTCGAACACACGGATCGATACGTGAGAGCGAACGACTTTCTCTCCCCTGAAGGCGGAGGGGTACGCGGCGATGTAAGCTTTAACGTTGGAGGTCAAGTCGAAGCTTCCTGCAGCCGCTCCGCCGGCGGTGAACAGGAAGTGGACGCCTTAGATAAAGACAGCGCCACACCCGACCGTCCACGTTTCTTCTTCTGTGAACAGTAACAGTGAAGCAGATATGAGCTATGAGAGCCGCGGCCAGACTAGCTCGCCTGGTATCTGCCTCACCTCCAGGTAGCAGCGCTGCATCCTTTCTGCTGCAGCCGCCTCTCTGAAACTCAACTGTTCTCCAAACCGTCAACAAGAGAACAGATGGTGCCACGATGCCGAGTGCAAAGACTGCTGGGAAAAACACTGAATTATTGATGTAACAGGTTATTTTGTGTACATGAAGCGGGTAGTTATGTACATGTTTATACGCAGCATGCTTAGATTTATATGGTACATGTTGAAGCAGAGGGTATTTAAACTATGAAATACATCATTTAGAGGTACGCAGATGTTTTAGCGTTAGCAGGTCAACATTCCCATCAGCCTGTGCGCTTACTGCTAATGAGCAGGTGTTAGCATTTTAACACGCTAACAGAGATGACAAACCTACTAAACATCAGCATGTTAGCATTGTTGTTTTGAGCATGTTAGCACGCTGATGTTAGCCTTTTAACACGCTAACAGAAATGACAAACCTGCTAAACATGTTAGCACACTGATGTTAGCATTTAGCTCAAAGCACGCAGCCTCACATGGCTGCAGATTCTCATGCACATCATCCACCTGTGACACTGCAAACCTCTCCAAAATGTGCTCATTTTATCTTTTAATTCACTGCAAAAGTACATTTTTAAAGTCTATAATTTATTCCTACAAACACTAATTTCTGGTGGAGAAATCTGTCAGTGTGGCAAGAAAACTTGTTTCAGGGATTTTCTCTAAAGACTCAGTGCTGCGTTCTGACTAGACGAGACCAAAACGACAACATGAGGACATTTTGAACCACCATGTATGTGTTCAAGCCCAAAGCCGTCACACTGCTGTAGGTGGTGGAGTGTTTGTGTTTGTGTTTGTGATCACACACAGTTCAGTCCTTATGTTCTCCATCAGATACTCTGCAGAAGACAAAGGCTGATAACAGGCCTTCTGAAAACCTGCTGATCCCTCACAGCTCTGAACAAGGTCGACAATCTGCCCGAGTTTGTGTTCGCTGGAGTAAAAATAAAACAGCCAGAGAGACACAGAGAGCAGAGAGACAAATACAATGTACGATGGATTTAGTTCTTAGCGGGAGAAGCGGAACATCGATGATGTCCGCTGCCTTCGCCATGTCCGCTCGCCGGCGATTTTCAGGATTTACTGTGAGAAAATCTCACAGAGCCAAGGAGGAAGAGGAAGAGGAAGAGGAAGAGAAGAGGCCGCAGAGAGACGGTGAGTCCTGGTCCGTCAGTTGTTACAGAGCACCATTTTAATCTAATTTAACTCATCATTCAACCTCTACAATACGACAAATTACCAAAAATCCAAAACTACAGCTCAACAGCTTGACAGTGTGATGCGTTCAAGTCGCATCGTTCAAACGGTAAGTATGAGCTGCTGGGTTGGAAAAAGCAAAAATTCTAATTCCAAGTTGGAAAAATCAGAAACTTCTGATTGAAAGTTGGTTAAAACAGCTGCAGAGCTGATTAATGTACAAGCAGCATTTCACCGTTCTGGTTTCACCCGTTCAGAAACAACTGGAGGCCTCCTGCAGTGGCCAGCAGAGAAAACGTGTGGAAAACTGGAACGATGATATCAGAAATGAGCAAACTGTAGGTGGATATCATGAAGACAGAGAGAGCTTGCATGGTGTATAACACACACACACACACACACACAGAGTTTGGATGAGCTTCACTGGAGCTGCACTTTCTGAACAGCAACAAATTGCTCTGTTTAAGTTTGAAGTGAGCTCCTGAAACATGCTCGGTGTTTCCTCGGATGCACGCTGAAGCGACGCTCGCCGTGAGACTGTCGGGTCGCAGCTCTTAATAAGCTGAATCTCAGCTTTTTCCCCACACGCTGAAAAACTACTCAGCTCCAACATCAAGACTTACTCCACCAGTGCACAAATTATTTCACCTCAAATCAATTTGCTTCAAGAATTTTCTACAACCAAGTGACGTTCAGCCGCTCTGCCGCAGCGATCTTTTTATTATTATTATTATTTTTTTTTTTTCTCTGGATGTGGTTTGAAACTGAGGAACAGAGTTAGGGATGAAGTGCAGAGGTGTTTCCACTGAAGCAGCAGCTGAGGTGAAGAGAGCCTTTAGTTAAAAGCACTCATGTAATTATGACATAACAGTCTGAACCATACATCTAATTATTAACATTAGAAGGCAATAAACGTGTCAGTTTCAGCTCAGTTGATGAAAGTCATTTTAAGCCTCCTCAGAAGCGTCCGAATGCATCATGAACACCCGTTAACGCGTCTCCTCTGATTATTTGCACGATGCTCCTTCAGATGGACGAACACGAGGACGGAGGCTGCATTCAGACATCAGTGAGGTCCAGCAGTGATGCCGGGTGAGGAGGTCTGCCTCAGTCTGGGTCCAGGTGTTGGATGGGGTTGTCAAGCTGAAACAGGAAACAGCTGGAGGAATGTTTGTCTAATATTTATACTGAGGGTCCCAAACCAGGGAAGACAGGGGTGTCCGCATACTTCTGTCCACATGTTGCATGAATAATTCAGGTCTTTATTTATTTAAAATCATCGTGTTTTGTGGAACATGTTGCAGAGAATCTGATCAAACTGCTTAAGCCGCTCGTCGTGTTGGATCTGTATTTGTTGCTGGGTATTTCTGGCTGAACGGAGGCACAAATGGCCGCTGCTGCCGCGCTCAGTGTGTGTTTCGCTGCGCAGAGATGGAGGCCCGCGCTGCCGGCTGCTCGTCGCTCTTCAGTACATTAAAGCCCTCCAGCTGTCCATTAGTGCACCTCTGTCATGTTTAAGAGCTGGAGGTGGGAGGTACACATTAGCTGAAAGCTAACACGAATAATATAGATGTGCAGAATTTAACCCTTGACCTCTGTTAGCGCGCCCACGCTGCCCAGCGGAGCCGCCGCCACCCGCTAACGCGCTGGGAGGGAACACGGAGTAATCAAAACAAATGAGTCAGAGAACGGAGAGGAAACCGGCGCCGTGAGCAGATTTCTAATGACGACTAATATTAGCATAACCTAATATGCTTGTTGATCAAGGGTAAACTTTTGGGGGAGGACATGTTAGGTGCAGAATAAACAAAAGCAGCTGCTGCCAAGGCTCCAGCAGCCTTCAGAGGGAGGAGGAAGACGCCGAGGCCATTCTTAATGTGGGCTGAGCCCGCCGCATGGATATGAGGCAATCTGTCGGCGCGGCGCGCGCTTATCGACTGCAGTTTCATTTCAGCAGAGTTCTCAGAAGCTCCAATTAAATTCAGGGGGGGGGAGGGGGCCGTTTGAACAATTGCATTAATATATTTATTTTTCTCATTTGACCAAAAAAGGAAAAACATTTCTGTGCTTTGTTCCTTCTCTCCCCCGGTTTTCCCCCGGCAGTTAATTGCACGAAACCCCTCAGTGCTTTCAGTTACAAGGCTGCCGTGTCCCTTAAATATTATATGAAGACTTAAGTAACAATTGTTGTTCTTTTGCCCATCAACTATGCATGTTCGCTAAGTGAGGTGCACCATGGGAGAGGAGTGTGGGAGAAACCCTCGGCGGGAGCCTGTTTGCAATGCATTTTGGGCAAAGTAAAAGCAAACACTGCAAAAATAAAGAGTTTATTTTAACAAGCTAATTCGGGCTAACGTTCAGCCTTCAAGCTGGATCCTTCACAGAATCAGAGAAGCGTCGAGCTGCGTTATCGTCAGCGACTCGTGCAGTGCAGCCGAGCTTTGTTCAAACCCACAGACCTTTATTTAAATTACAGACGGTGAGTGACGACGGCTGGAACGCTTCAACCTGGCGACACGGTGGAAAACACTGACGACTTCCCTCGATGGAAACATCCAAAAAGCTTCAATGAAGAGCTGAAACGCGAGAGATGAAGGGAGGGCAAGTGAGATACGATACGATGCACGTCTGTGATACGACGCACGTCTGTGATACGACGCACAGACGTGCAGGAAAATGAATAAAACCATTTTCCTGTATAGCGTTATAAAGCAGTTTCATGCCGTCATGACAGTAAATCAGGGATGTTTTTTGCAGCGTGGGGCCTTTTTGGCTCTGAACACACTGCAAAAAACAACATTTGTGGATTTCAAGAACGTGAAACAAAGTTGAGAGCAGGTGAAGTGAGTGTGAGTCATCGTGGAGTCACCTCGCCTCGTTAGCCACGACTTCCCCTCTGTTTTCAGAAAATACGACTTAGCCGCAGATGATAAATGAAACCTCTGGCTCATGTTCGGTTTTTACTGTGTTTACGCTGTAAATGCAACAAGCAGAAGCAGAGGCGCCATTACTCTCCCCATGTAACACACACACACACACACACACACACACACACACACACACACACACACACACACTCATACATAAGAAAAATACCAACTCCCAAATCTCAATGAACCACAGTGGAGCCTCAGAGAGTCTAATAAGTCAAACTGCAGGCCGAGCAGGCAGCGCATGAATACCAAATGCAGCCTAATTGATTACCTAATTTATGCAATAACCAGTATTTTTTTAATTAAAGTTATTTATGGCCCAAATGTTTACAGAGCTCGGCTGATTCATCGGCGGTGTGTTGAGCCACGGGTCAGACTCGGTGGACCCTGTTTATAACGCTGACAGGAAAATTAGCACAGCTCCACTTCATCATCGCCGCTGCTGCAAACTGAAAGCGGCTCAAAGGCTGGAACCAGTTTTTGGATGAACTGAACATAAAAATGAAACTGCAGAAACCAGCTGATCATCACGGTTTGTTTCCATCACCGTGACTCGTTTTGTCTGCCAGGAACGACTTCTGGACGCAAAGATCGAAAGGATTCAGTGAAAACACACACAGTACTGCACGGTACTGCACGGTACTGCACAGTACCACACAGTACCACACAGGAATGCACAGTACCACACAGTACTGCACAGTACTGCACAGTACCATAGAGTACCACACAGTACCACACAGTACTGCACAGTACTGCACAGTACCACACAGTACCACACAGGAATGCACAGTACCACACAGTACCATAGAGTACCACACAGTACTGCACAGTACTGCACGGTACTGCACAGTACCGCGCAGTACCACACAGTACTGCACAGTACCACACAGGAATGCACAGTACCACACAGTACCATAGAGTACCACACAATACCACACAGTACTGCACAGTACCACACAGTACAACACAGTACTGCACAGTACCACACAGTACCATAGAGTACCACACAGTACCACACAGTACTGCACAGTACCACACAGTACCATAGAGTACCACACAGTACTGCACAGTACCACACAGTACCATAGAGTACCACACAGTACTGCACAGTACCACACAGTACCATAGAGTACCACACAGTACCACATAGTACTGCACAGTACCATAGAGTACCACACAGTACCACACAGTACTGCACAGTACCACACAGTACCACACAGTACTGCACAGTACCACACAGTACCATAGAGTACCACACAGTACCACACAGTACTGCACAGTACCACACAGTACTATAGAGTACCACACAGTACCACACAGTACTGCACAGTACCACACAGTACCACACAGTACTGCACAGTACCACACAGTACCATAGAGTACCACACAGTACCACACAGTACTGCACAGTACCACACAGTACCACACAGGAATGCACAGTACCACACAGTACCATAGAGTACCACACAGTACTGCACAGTACTGCACGGTACTGCACAGTACCGCGCAGTACCACACAGTACTGCACAGTACCACACAGGAATGCACAGTACCACACAGTACCATAGAGTACCACACAATACCACACAGTACTGCACAGTACCACACAGTACAACACAGTACTGCACAGTACCACACAGTACCATAGAGTACCACACAGTACCACACAGTACTGCACAGTACCACACAGTACCATAGAGTACCACACAGTACTGCACAGTACCACACAGTACCATAGAGTACCACACAGTACTGCACAGTACCACACAGTACCATAGAGTACCACACAGTACCACATAGTACTGCACAGTACCATAGAGTACCACACAGTACCACACAGTACTGCACAGTACCACACAGTACCACACAGTACTGCACAGTACCACACAGTACCATAGAGTACCACACAGTACCACACAGTACTGCACAGTACCACACAGTACTATAGAGTACCACACAGTACCACACAGTACTGCACAGTACCACACAGTACCACACAGTACTGCACAGTACCACACAGTACTGCACAGTACCATAGAGTACCACACAGTACCACACAGTACTGCACAGTACCACACAGTACTGCACAGTACCATAGAGTACCACACAGTACCACACAGTACTGCACAGTACCACACAGTACTGCACAGTACCATAGAGTACCACACAGTACCACACAGTACTGCACAGTACCACACAGTACCACACAGTACCACACAGTACTGCACAGTACCACACAGTACCACACAGTACTGCACAGTACCACACAGTACTGCACAGTACCATAGAGTACCACACAGTACCACACAGTACTGCACAGTACCACACAGTACCACACAGTACTGCACAGTACCACACAGTACCACACAGTACTGCCTCCACCTTCGCAGTGATCGCTGCAGTAACATCTGCTGCACTCTGGAAACAAAATGGAGATTTTTACAGTGTGTAAACAAGGACGATTGTTTCTGTGTCAACAAATTCAGATACAGAAGCGAGCAGCGACGCGTGAGCGGGCCGGGGAGACGAGGGATGTTTACTTCAGCCAAACTGAGGAGCAGGGGGAGCTGGGTAATACCCGCCTGGTGTCACAGCGCGCTGCCAAACACTGTAAATGCAGAACTCTTGTACCGCCATTAAACATGTAGCGACGTATGCGAGTGACAGTGAGGCGCCGGATGAGCGTGAGCTTGACTCCACACGACAGGAAGTGATCTAAACCCCGCCGGGACGGCAGGATAATCAGATGGATTTCTTAAAGGCAGGAGGATTGAAAATGGGAAGGATGCAGAGAGAATCCCATCGGAGGAGACGTGTCACCGCTCCGCCGCCGCCGTCCTCGGCGAGCACGCTCGAGGTCCGGCTTTGAGAAAAACCTCAAGGAGGAGAGGACCTGCAGACGCCGCTGACCTCTGACCTCCCGCTGGAACAAACAGCTCCGGAGTTCAGCCCCGGCTGCCACTTTCAATTTGAAGCCTCCCTTCTCTCTTCGCTGTCTTCCCAGAATGCCGCTCTGCATGTTGATGTAGCCGCCGGCGCTGAGGTCTGTCCGCCGTCCTCCAGTCCGTCTGAACATCAGCTGATCAGACCGCTGGATCTCCAACATGTGATGGAATCAAAAGCAGGAAGGTGGATTTAAGGTCCAATCACACGATCAGGATTTTTTAAAAAAACAGCCTCTGAGTGGGCGGGCCGGCGCAGTGTTTGATTGACAGCTGAATGGACTCTGTAGCTGACAGACTGAAGCGGGTTAAAGATAAAATGCGACATCTGCAAGTCAAATTTGAAGCTTTTTAACGAGCTGAGCTGCTAATTAGCTTCTGTGAAAACTGAAGCTAACATCTAAAAGTCCTGGTTCATTCATGAGGGCCTCACGAGGCGTTCAGGTACAGTCAGCTGTGTAGTTCATGTGGCATTTGTAAACGTGAAATCCTTAAAATCTGATGCAATTCCCTTGCAAGTGGTTGACCTCTGACCCCTGACATCACTCACAGACGTTAGCAGGGAAGCTTGTGCAAGCAGCTGAGCTCAAGATGAACCAACCAAAATATTCATTTATTTAATATTTAAATGTTTTACAGGTCGAAGAATCGTGCTCTGCTCGTAAATGTTTGACATGTATTTGGCATTCAGCGAGAGAGAAGCTGAGAGGGTTTTTCTGTCTCACGCTGATTGATCCATTGTTGATAAATTCATATTGACGAGCGCAGATTAAACCTCGAGAGCTGCAGCTGATTTTATTTAGACGAGTTTCTTCTGTTTTTTTTTTCAATGCAACATGAAAAAGTTTAGCAAAGCATTTTTCATTCATGCAGAAACACAAATTTATATCTTGTTAATTAGAACCAAAGACCCGAGTTTGCTGTTAGCATCATTTAATTGAGGACATGTGATCTCTTCTTCTGCAGTAAGAAAACTCGTATCTCTCTGTTTGTTTCTCTGCTTTTCTAAATAAAAGCAGTTTTATTGTTGGATCCTCTTTGTTTTGTCGTGTTTTTAGCTTTGGTCGCAGACTCAGATCAGGTTTCTCCTCTTGGCTGCCGTCAGCTGCTGATTAGTGGAGTCTCGGATCTGCTGATTGTCCTCTTTCACTAATGGGCTGGCGACGACTTCACACCCGGGCGACCACCTCGTTCAAAGAAGCTCCACGCGGCCATCGACGAGTCGCGCCACCTTTTGCTTCTGATCGCCGGGCGCCGAGTTCTGACGTCCGTCCGCGCTCTCCTCTGCCAGTTTGACTGCGAACCAACACGACTCAGTTTCAAATATCAGCACAAATGAGGCGAGCTGGAGGCGAGTCAAACAGCAGAGGGAAAACACGGCGGTCCGGGCAGTTTGCTGCTGGCGGGCGGATCTGGCCTACATTTCCCTGCATCGGCGTCTGAAAACAGGTAGTTGGAGTTCCCGATGAAACGAAAAGAGGGAGCGCTCGTATTGAATCTGGGTGATCTGACATGTTTGATGAGTGAAGAGACAATGCTCGTCTCTGCTCGGTGAGACAAAAGAGCCGGAGGTGTGTGTGCCAGCGTCGCTTCGCCTTCTGTTCTCCTCCGAGGACCGAGCGACACCAATTAACTCCCAAACAGTGGTAATCAGGGGACCTGTAAGATACCACACAAATTGAATTAAACCGTCCCCAACCATATGCCAATACGTGTCGTCTTCAAAGCCTCTTTTCAGTACGGCGAGGGCTTGTGATTCGGCGGCGACGAAACAAAAAGCAGAGAAATGAATCAATGACAAACCACAGCAAAGAAAATATCATCTTCAGCTCTGTCATGTGAAAGCAGATCCGGGGAGTTCAGATTTTAAACGGGGATTACGAGCAGCTCCTGAACTGATCGACGCTGCTTTCAATACCGTCACGGTTAATCCTGAGTGTCGCCGCCGTGGCCCCGCCGGGTCAGCGGGAGCACGAACAAACGACCCGACGGGGACGACAGCAGCGACGGGAGTCCTGCTGGTCCTAATTGCTCCGGTTTGTCATCGTCTAACTGATGACAGGAAGAGCCGGAGGGCAGCACAGGAAATGTACCTGACAAACCGTGACCCCGGACCGCCCACCCGCTGCCACGCCGGACAGCTCAGCCAATCAGTTCAGGCTGAAGGTGATGACCTCGTGGCCCCCTCCTCTCTGCACTGACTCGACTCTGGTTAGTCTTTCAGAGGACGATGAGCGCCGGGGTCTTCTGTCCTCCACAGACTGGGGACAGACGAGGCCTGGTCCCGGTCCACGAGCCGGAGATTGAACCTGTGGACTTTTTAAAACAAACATACCATAATATGCTGTTTGGACTTCATTAACATGAGATCATTTTTATAAACTGGAACACTGATTGGCCGGCAGCCCAGGTGAAAAATATGTCACTTTAATTACACTTAAAACATGTACTGAGTACACTTTGTGCTGTTTGCATCACCTTCAAGTACTCCTCAAGTACCACTAGAGTAATACTTGAGTAATACTTGAGTAAACTTTTTACAAACTTTGAGTGTACTGAAGTGAAAATGTGGTGAAAATCAGGATTCATGAGCATTCAAACACACTTACAGTACAGTTTGTATCACCAATGTGGTGGAAATATACTTAAAAATACTTCAAATGAAGTGAAATTAAAGTACTCATGATACGAGTGTATTACAAAGGACTTAAAATAAGTCTACTTTTCATGAGTACACTTTATTACTACTAAAAGTACATGCAAATTAGTAGACTTTTTAAAAGTACATTTAAGTACAATACAATAAATTAAAGTGCACTTTTTATGAGTACTTTAAAATACCACTTTAAGTTCTGCAGAATTAGTGTATTAATTTCATTTCAATCTGTTTAGACGTCCTCGTTTCAGAGTCAAACGCACTTTAAGTGAAGCACAGCAGATGTTCTCTCAGTGAGTATAACGTACATTTTTCATTTCTGTTGTTTTAGTCATTTTGTCCTCTGATCTCAGTTCAGTTCAGACGTTCAGCTTTTTGAAATGTCAACAGTTGGCGGCGCAGCGAGGCTGCTCTTCACCGACGAGGGACGCTTCTGTGGAGTACACGCTGACATGCAGGTGAGTCATCTGGAGTACTTCATTGGTTGGATGTCATCGTCACACCTATCAGATGTGGGTCTTTCAGGATTAGGGGGACAGACCGCTCCCAGAGTTCATGGCGGTCGTCGTCTCGTGCTTCTCAGTAACTTTGCCAGCTGAGAAGTGAAGACTCGAGCTAACAGCTCTGATGAGGATGGACTTGCTAATCTGCTAATGGCTTCTTCTTCCTGTGGGTCATTAGATAAGCAGCAGCAGCCGCCATCTCTGAGCCGGCGTTATGTAAACCCCACTGATCACTATCGGCCTGCTAATGGCCTCTGAAAGGGAGAAAACACATTCAATCACATTTACTCACAATGAAAGATTCGGCGTGGTGTAATGCTAACCGGAGCGGATCCGCCGTCGTTCCGCCGTGTCACGGCGCTTTGATTTAGCGCTCGATACGCTGTTAGTTACTGTGCCGCTCCGTTTTTCTGGATGTGTCAGGCTTTAATCGTTAGCACAGGAAGGTCCAGGCCGCATCGATTTGGATGAGCGCTGGACCTCTTCACCGCAGCTCGTCATTAACAGACACTTTACAGAGACAAACCACTGACAGCACACGGAGACCTCGCACAGACCTGCGGGTGCTCACAGACGATGAGATGCTCAAAGATCCTGTTTGTGGTTGTTATTTCCAGGCAGCTCTGTTTGGTTAAAAAAACTCAATTACAAAGGCCGGAGGAGGACTTAAAAACAGCTATTTCACACGCAGGCTGATCGGCGGGTGAGACGTCTGCTGAGGCCGTCCGCATGTTGTTAAAGTCTCATTATGAGAGCAGCTTTATTTACCTGTTGAGACAGTCAAACGTTTCTGTGCATAAGAACAGAAGCAGAGCAAAAACAATCTGAACGTCTCTGCAGATTAAACTTTCTTCTAATGTGTGAAGCAGCGACTGTTTATTCACGGGAGTTTGCACCTTTGACTGCAGCGGCTCACACGGTGTGTCGCCGCTAACACGATAGCATCCTCTAATCTGAACTCTTCAGCGGCAAAGATGCTGACCCTGAACCTGTCTCACCATTCGCTGTAGGTCGAGAGGATTTAATTACCACTAAACCTTGCGGCTCGCCAGCGACAAAAAGGCCACAACGTCACCTGAAAGGCTCGAGTGTAGAAAGGGCTGAAGGCTCGACATGAAAGCGCGGACGCTTCAGTTCAGCTCTGACACTACTCGCTCGGGCGTATTGTTGAAGGCAGTTTTGTCCTTTTTTGCAGCGTGAACGTCCTGCAGTTGACCCTCAGCCTCTCCCTGACACACTCACTCTCTGACAGACTGCTTACTTTGTGCCTCCTTTGTGCTTCAGTCGCTCTGCGGTTGCTGTTTAGCAGCCCAGCATCCGTCTGACGGCGTCTCACATCCCGACTCACGACCTGTCGTTAGCTCCTCGGCATATCAGAGCTGCGTAATGGCGTTGCAAAAACCCTAATTAGATCTAAATTAGCGTCACTTTCTTGACTCAACATTATAAATTGAGGATGAGGGACTAATTACGCTGCTATTAATGCAGAGAGAGGTTAATGACGGGGAGTTTGTCACTAAAACAGAAGGAGGAGGGACGTGATCGCCTCGGCTCGCCTCGCCAAGGCTCGCTCGGCCACCGGAAACAGACGCTCCTTTCCTTTCTGCTGAGGTGAGCTGTTCTGCCAGTTTGTGAGCCGGCTGCACTTTTCCCTCTGCACATGATCAATGTACACTTTATACGTGGTAAACAAATAATAACTCAAGTTTGCAGGCAGTCAACCGCTCAGTAGATTAAAGCATAACTGCGGTGAGCCTCAGGATGCGCGGACGCCATGTATTCGCCCGTAATTATGTGTGTAACAAATCATCGGGAGGTGTCTGTCTGAACTTTAGATTACAGGCGTGCACAGGTGGGGCTTTTAGCACGATCACAATACTGCGTGACACCAGAGAATGATGTATGAAAGGCAACGCTGAATGAACAGCAGCAGCGTCTGTTCGTCAAACTCGACGGATTGCACTGTAAAAAAAACTGCAGGTGAAGCCACTTTGTTGATCACAGGTTCCTGAAAGGAACAAAAAGTGTCCAATCCAACGTATCCTCAACTGAAACGACTGAAGAGGAGGATCGTCAGCTCCCAAACGACAGGTGTGATGGTTGGAAAGTACCAGGAAGTTGACGACCTTCATCGTAGCGGACATTCAGCAGCGTTAAATGATGCTAACGATGCTGTCAACATCAAAGCTATTCAAGTCTGAATAAGTCAGCATTGACTTTTTATTCCTGACACTTCGTCACCTGACTTCCTCCTGCCGCCCCCGTCATGATTACTTCAGCCACTAGAGGTCGCCACCTGCTCACACAGATGACCAATACAAAGTTTTGACAAATGCTGGCCACATATTAAGGATTTAAGTATTAATGTAAGCGTTAATATCAAAAAAGTTTGAGAGAGCTGGATGAAAGGTCACGGGGTGATTTAATTAATTAAGATTTATTCAATATGTGCCAGACATTATACGATAAGAGAGGCAGAGAGACTTTGAAATGATGGAAAGTAAAATCAGAAATTTAAGAAGTGAAACTCGACGTTACTTACATGAAACACTTTGGGCCACATGCATGTGATTTGTGCATTTTGCAGATATTTGTACACTGAATGCTCAGAGATTTGTGGGTATGTGTGAATCTAAAAAGCACGAATATGTCCCAATCTCTGCCGAAGAGTTGATTTTAGTGAGGAAGTCACAGACTAAAGAAGAAGAAAACAAGTTTATAAATCTGACCAGATACTCAGTGTCAGCCTTCAGTGCTTTTTAAACGGTGCGACATTAAAAAAAAGAATCAATACGCTCTATCTGTTCCTCAGTGCAGACTAAAGCTTGTTGTTTGGTTATTTTCCTCCTCTTTGTCTTTTTAAATGTCGCTCTAATGCATTTCTTTGCCGTGCATCGAGCTCGCCAAGCGCCTTTGTGTTTGTTGTACAAATAAACTTTCCGACAGATGCATCACTGAGAGGAACATGTTTGAACTGCAGGTTTTTCAGTGAAAGTGAGAAAACAGCAGTTGAGGATGAGCAGGCGAAATCCCAGCAGGTAAGACTAAGTTCCAGCAGGCTGTCCTCTCGTCTGTCTCTTCATCAGCCTTCAGACTCTCCGACTGAGCCGCCAATCGGCCGTCAATCACAACTTCTGGGTCATGAGGGGATAAACTGACTGAGAAAGGACTTCAGACATGAAAATGACCAAGATATCGACCTGTGAGTGTTCTTCAGAACAGTTTCAAACACACTTTTTGCACAGTTTGCAGGATCAGGTCTCACTGTGTAAATAAACCTATAGATTAACCTCCTAAGACCTGCTGTCCACATGTGGACATCACATTTTGCGTTGTCTAGACCACAATACTAAATATTTCTCTACAAGAGCCTGGTGTCCACATACGAGGACATTATACTGCTAATAATAATCATATATAACACATTAGATATTATATATATACTATAATAATGATATATCAAAAAATAATTGTAATAAAATACTGATAATTCTTTGTTTTTACACTCATCAGAATGAATGCCACGCAAGCGTTTGGGTCTTAGAGGTTAAAGATTTAACTATAAAGAAACGTCTTGAGCAGCTACAGGTCGAGATCTTTGCATCACGGTTTCTTTTATACCTACAAAGATCTGGAGTGCAGTGTTTATGTATTTTCTAACCCGGTCGCAGCTGAATCATCAGCCAGCTTGTCTGATGTTCGGAGCCACAGATTTCCACAGATCGTGGCGTCCGCTGTGAGCCAGCTACCCATAAGACCCTGCTCTGCGAAGGCCTCACGCGCTCCTGAAGCCTGAAGTCTGGGCGAGAAAGTCCAGACATTTGTGTTGTGACCTTCTCCTCGCCTTGATGGAGCCTCGCAGCGGAGAAATAGCAGCACAGCACATTCACAAAAACATCAGAACATGGACCGAACACCTGCCAGCCAATCAGAAACGAGGACTTTTCATCGGCATATATGATGCTGTTTGGATTGCAGGTTGTGGCTTTAAAGTAGGAGAGTTCACTGTGTGAAGCAGACTCTTCATGTAAGCATTAAACTGTGTATAATTAGTTTATATTTATGTAAAATGTGCTTTGTGTACTTGCTGAATAAAATTAGATTTGATGAAAACTGTTGAAGTTTGGCCAGTTGAGTGTTTGATGGTGTGACTGATGGGAGCAGAGGCCTGGGAGCAGACGCCACTCAGCCAGCCGGAGCGTCTCCACGTTTCCTCCTTTTCCACCGCTCGTAATGTGACTCCGGAGAGAGGCTGAATCTGGAACTAAACGCCAAAGACAAAGTATGCAAATGAGTAATCAGTTCAATAACAGTTTCCCAAAACATCAGCCCTTAAGCAACTGCTCTGCATCTATTATAACAATTACCATATGCATCGGCGTCAAGACGGATCTGCCCCTCGCCGCCGCCATCCTCCAACCGCAGACAACGAATGAGCGAACAGCGTGCTGACGGGAGAAGGCTGAAAAACAGAGAAAGCACGTCCTGCCCGGCGTGACAATCAGACAAAGAGAAGAGAAAGAAAACCGAGAGTGGGAGGAAACTCTGCCTTATTGACCTTGACAGACAAAGAAATATCAATTAGTTCCTCAGTTAATGGACGTGTCCTTCAGTCCTCTGCTGCAACACGCTGGAGCGTCCTTCACACTGTAAGGCTGCAGAAAAGTCAACTTCAAAACGTCCATTCTGTTGTTTCTACTGCGTTTTTAATAATAATAATAATAAAAAGCTCCCAGGTGATTTGAATCCTTTCCGTCAAGCATTAGATTGGGGTGGAGTTCTTGGGATCCAGGTGAAGAAACAGCTGCGCCGAACTTTTCAACCGTCACGAGGAGACGTGTTTCTCTAGAGATTCAGCATCTTCAAACAAACCTGGATGATGAAGATCACAGCAGCAGAGCTGGAGAAATCATTCCAGCAAGTGTGCAGCAAAGCTGTTGATGAGTTGGTTTAATATTCAGGGAGACTGTACCGCACTCAGGTTGATTTCTTTGGTTTGAATCCGGTGTGGATTGATCATACAACAAGCTGAGAAATGAATTTTTGGGGCTAACCGGTACGTAAAATCTGACAACAACAAGCTAAAGTTTTGCTCTTTTGCTGCTTGATCCACATTATGTCGTCAAATGAGTGCTAACGTTTCCTTTGTACTGTCGGACGGTTGAACCCTCCAGCTCTAAAGTGCTATATGCTATGTGCTAACGTCAAATTGTTCAGTGTGAATACTAATTATTTTAAAGTAACCCGTCGTCCAGCTGTCAGATTATTGTACCAGAGTGTTTCCTCTGTGAAGCGGTGAGCAGTGAGTCGAACTCTTTCTTTAATTATTCGACAAACGGATGAAAGTACATCTCCGTTACGTAACAACAGTTAGCTTGACCTTGAGGTACAGTTATGAGCCTGAGCTGCAGTTAGCCGCAGCACGGTGGCGGCGTGTCTCCATGGTTACGGACCATCTCTCTCCGAGCTGGCATACGCTAACGACGCCGTTGATTTGTCGGCCGGTCTCAGCAACCTTGTAAGGTGATGGCGAGGCGCGGGCCCCGTGTACGTGGCGGCGGCTGGACCGCTGGTGATAATTAGTCTCTGTAGCGCCGGCGCTGTGACTGGGCGCACATGTTTCAGCTGTCACAGGTGTATTCTGGGAGATGCGGTTCGGTGACAGCAGTGACAGCGCCATCTGGACCTGTCCGTATCGCGGGACGCTGACTCTGCGTTGACAAGCTGCAAGCGGCGCCGGGAGACTGCGAGATGAGCGTGCACGTGTCGTGTGCGTTTTTGTCCACTGTGTGTTCGTGTGTGTGTGTGTGTGTGTGTGTGTGTGTGTGTGTGTGTGTGTGTGTGTGTGTGTGTGTGGGTTTGATGTCTTGCCTGAATATTTAGAATGCCAGCAGGAGCGCATGTTGCATGGTGTGTGAGCAAATGCATGTTTCACACAAGTGGGATGCGTGTGTGTGAAACTCACGTTGCTGCAGTGTGCAGTTACAGTGTGCTTGTGTGTGTGGGTGTATGTGTGTGTACAGTGTGTGTGTGTGTACTGTAGGTGGATGCTCGCTCTTGGATCTGTGTTTCATTCTCTGAGTCTATATTTGGCCGTCCAACAGGAATTCATGCTGCTTCCACACACGTGTTTCCAGGAATCACACATGTGCAGTTTATATGAGTGTGCACGTGATTGTCTCTGCGTGTGTGTGTGCGTTTGCGCTCATGTGTGTGCGTACTGAATGCGCATGCTTCAGCTTTTAATGATAGTTTGTCCACACAAACAAACAGCCTATTTCTGCTGAAGTTTGGCAGCACTGATCGCTCCGTCCAGCAGTTTGTTTCAGAGGCTGAAAGCTCCGGCTGGCAGAAGATGAACCCTGACGCCGAGCGCACGCTGCAGGACTGAAGCCTCCATTTTCACTCAGCAGCAGCTTCTGGAGACGCAGACAAACTGCCCTGGATCACAGGGAAATCGACGATCACTCGGCTCTCTCGAATCGTCGTTTGATTATGTGCAAACTGTTCAAAGACGCGACCGGAGAGCGTCCTCGCAGTGGCCCAAAAGACGTCAAGCAAGCTAAATATCCGATCATGTTGGCGACAGTTCAGAGCGCCGAGCTACAGCCAATGAGATCAAACCTGAGGTGGGGGAGGGGAGGAGTTGAGAAGCCAGAAACCACATCCAAACCACAACTGTCTCTTTTTCTTCCTCGTTCTTCACTGCACATCAGGACACAAACAACCTGGAGCTTTATTTCTTCCGGACAAACATTTTCAAAGAGAGAAATCCTGCAAAGCGTCGCGTCATTTCCTGGAGGATCTTCTGTTGAGTGATTCCCAGCTGATCAGTCATGTGGTGTGAAGACCACACGGACTTCAAGATTCCTGATTACAAGACAGAAAGTTGTGTCATGTGAAAAGTACAGCGACCTGAGGGTCACGTGGCGTGAATACACACTGAAAGTCAACTTGTGTTCGCGATAAAAGAACGTAATCACGCCTCTATTCTAGACTATTTCAACATTACTGGACTTAATGCAATACCGAGTGTGGCCACTAGACCAGAACGGCCTCAGACCAGCAGCTGGCTGCACAGGTTGACCAGTGACTTGAATAAAGGGAGGCACCACATGGATCCGCATTCATTCACATTATTTAGCTAGCTGATTGCACGTGTCGCATTAAAAATGTGTGCTGATCCATTGAAGCTAACATTTTCAAAAACAATCACAAAGTCAATTTTTTTGACTGCAGTTTTGTTAAAAACTGCTAATTAATTATTCATGCCAATAATGACATCTACAGGCTGCTCTTCAGGTAAGTTAGGACTCTGACTGAGAAGAAAAATCACTTTGATAACAACTTTGGAGGATAAGACGAAAATATTTTATCCTGTTTGCGCTCCTGTGATTGAGGACTGAATGACACCTGAAGGAGGAGGAGAGGAGCTGGAGGGAAACAACAGGAACAAACGGAGCTCCTGGTAAATTTGGAGATTTAGGAGTCAGAGTCCTCACAAGAATACACACATGCCAAAAACATACCGGTTTGTGTGTGTAACGGGGACCATCTTTTTAACATAATTTGTGGGGACCACACACACAGTTGTGTTTCCATCATTTCTGGGGACATTACATAAACTTGTGTTTGTCTCCACAAGGAAGGTTAGTCCCCACAATGTGACTGTGTACACAGATTCACCCCCCCGCCCCGAAAAAAAAAACAAAAAAAAACACACACACAGGATGTCGCTAGCGAGATAAGAGCTGCAGCAGTGTCTCAAATGTTTAAACAACTGTAAACACAATCCAACAATCAAATTCAAGACAGAAAATCAAGGCAAAAAAAAGTTATTCATCTGTAATCTCATTAATAATTTAGGTGACCATGACCTTTCCTATAGCTCCACCATCAGGCCGAAATTTGCAGTTTTTCACAAGATACAGTAAAATAGTCCGAAAGCAAAGCGTGTTTAGAGCTGCAGTTTAATTAAGAACAAGTCCTTCAGAGCGAGTGAATCTCTGAATGAGTATCAGCCTCAGATGCTGCTCAGTCTGAGCTCAGAGTCTTTGTTCCTGCAGGAAAATGATGGACGTGACGCTACTGCAGCTAGCGTGTGTGTGTGTGTGTGTGTGTGTGTGTGTGTGCGCGCGCGTGTGGGAGAGATGAAACAGCAGAGCAGATGAAACGCTGCGTGTGTGTGTTTTAGAGTGTGTGGTGTGCGTATGTGTGCGTTTGAGAGCGTGTGTGTGTGTGTGTGTGTGCGCGCGTGCGTGTGTGTGTGTTTTGGGGGGTTGGTGGTGCAGCAGAGTGAGATGTTGCCCGTTACACCGAGCCTCCCCCTGGGCTGGTAGCTCTGGAAGCCCTCTGGAAGCTCACTTCACTCAGATACATGCAGATCAAACGCTGCATTGATCTCTGGGCTTCATAACACACACACACACATACACACACATACACTTATACACACACACACACTCTCACACATAGCAGCTCCAGCACCCATTCTATCAACACCCCCGTTCTTTCCACCAGAAGTTGTGTGAAATATGAAACACATGTTAATCATGATCAAGCCAAGTGTCAGTTACCTTTTTTTTTCCCACTCAGGAAAAGTGAAATGAGCTCAGGGCGTTTTGATTGGCCAATATTTCTATCAGCAGGAGGTTAATTGAAAGCTAGTGTCATTTACTTTTGGCCACTAGAGGGCAGAAAAGCTTCACAGCAAGATGACGGACGTGGTGATTCATCTCTGCCTCACAAAGTTCTGTCTATTGTGCTCGAGCAGCAGCATCATGAGAGGCTGAGTCCGGTGTTCATGCTTCTTTTAGCTCTTTTTTGGTCTCCACCAACACTGATATTAATATACTCTTGGAGGAATGGTGACTGGCTTGTTAGCTAGTATGATGTACGATATAAATCAGCAACATTTTGAGTAAGTTTGTGCATTTTTTTCAGTACTTCGACACTTCATTTAAAGGGCCACTACACTGATTTATGCAATAATGTTGGAACTCTATCAGAAATCCATCCATCCATTATCTATACCGCCTATCCCTTTCGGGGTTGCGGGGGACTGGAGCCTATCCCAGCTACAATGGGCGAGAGGCGGGGTACACCCTGAACCGATTGCAGGGCCACATTCAAGGACAAACAAACACTCACACTCACACCTACGGACAATTTAGAGTCATCAGTTAACCTAATGAGCATGTTTTTGGTCTGTGGGAGGAAGCCGGAGTACCCAGAGAGAACCCACGCATGCACGGGAAGAACATGCAAACTTCACACAGAAAGGCCCCGCCTGACCCGGGGATCGAACCGGCAACCTTCTTGCTGTGAGGCACACGCACTACCTGCTGCGCCACCGTGCAGCCCTCTATCAGAAATCAGAAATCAGAAATCCTTTATTTATCCCCGAGGTGAAATTGTTTTTGTTGCAGTGCTCCTTACAAGAGTAGAATTAGAATAAAATTAGAAAAGAAATGAAAGAGAGAGAACTATATGTAAGAAGCAAATATAAGAAACAAAATATTTATAGTGAGAATATATATAAACAAAATATAACACAAATATAGAACAGGATATAAAAACTAGATAGATAGATAGATAGATAGATAGATAGATAGATAGATAGATAGATAGATAGATAGATAGATAGATAGACATGAACATGAACAGTATATACAAACAGATGTGTAAGTAATACAGACGGATGTGAATTTGGAAAAAACAGGATGTGCAGCGTTCAATGTCAAGTGTGTGTGTTTCTGAACGTGAAGCATCACAGGATTGTTTCACAGTCAGTTTCATACCAGAGCTGAAGCGCTCACAGGTTAGTCATGAGGCTGTGTGTACATATGCAGATTACAGCGTTCACATTTCAGCTGTTGACTCACCGTGTTTGTCAGTGACACAACGGTTTAGAGATTTTGCTCCATATTTCAGAGTGTGCAGAGCCGCAGTGCCTTTGAGCAACCAGCAGTCATTATCAGTCAGAGACAGCAGATAGACATGAACAGATATACATGCAGAGTGCACCAAACTCTCCTCTGGGGCTCTAATTGTCTCCAGAGTCGCTTGGAGACAACAATCAACATGCGCTCACACACACACGCACACACACACACACACACACACACGCTGATCTGCATGCCGTTGGCAGCGTGTCAGTTTGTGCAGCTTCACCTGCAGGCCTGTAATCTACAGTGCAGATGAGACGGACAGTGAACGGAAAACACTCCTCTTATTTAATTCAAATAGTTTGTTTATGCATCACAATAGTGTGAAGATCCTTGATTTAATTAAAATCCCCCCGGCTGCAATAACAGAAGCTTAACATGAGCGACAGACAAAGCGGGGTGGGTTTGGTGAGGCTAAACATGCCCTGTAGCGAGCTGACAGAGCTAGCTTCAGCCTAATGAACGCTCTGCTCTGTATTCCTGCGGCACACGTGGACTCGCGGTGTTCTGAATTAACTTGCTCCACTTCTTTGGTCCGGTCTGAATATCTGCACAAATACTGGCCATGAAAGTGAATATTCATGGTCCCCAGAGGTTGGATTTAAATAATTACAGTGACCCCTGACCTTCCCTTCAGGACCAGAAGCACACCAGAACTTCCACACTGATTTTAGATCGTGTTCCCTGGAAGAGCAGTGAACGTCCAGACCACACGTGACTGTTCTGGTTCCAGTCTGCCCGCCAGAGGCTGGACCTGCTGCTGCATTCAGACACCAGAGCACCGCTGAGGGCCAGCTCTGGTGCTGGTCATCAGGTCCGGCTCAGCAGCTCCAGCTCTGGTCCAATGAGGTCACGGTTCGAGTTTTTCCTCGGTGAACTCTTCATGGACGGACGCTTTGTTAAAGGCTCCCTGTCGAGCTTTTACGAGTGCGTCCTCGTGCACAAAGATGCAAAAATAATGTGAAATTAACAGGTGAAAAATTGCATATTTATTTGTATTTCATTTCATTTTTCAAGGTTTCATTCATTCCATCTATTTCAGATTTTTATTGTACGTTAATTTTGTGTATTTATGCTTATTTTACTTCGGAGCTCAGTCTTTTCTTCGCGCTGCTTCTCACGTGCGACGAGAAAACTTCAAACTCAAACTTTATTAATAAATTGACAGTGAGCTGTAAGCAGCACTCTGCACACAGGGATTATAAAAGACAGACAGAGACACAGATAGAGACTGTCTGCATCACTGCACACTAAGATGTATTTTCATCTCAAACTAGATTTCCAATCAGAGCCATCTGCCTGTTCGAGCCTCTTTTCTCTGCATTTGGACTCGTTTTGAAGAGCTCGGCTGCTCTCGTGTGAAACTCTCCCGCCCGTCGCTGAAGGATTACACGCCCGCCTGGCAGGTGACACACCTGGAGGCGGGTGAACGCTCCCTGGAACTGGACTCCAGAGGAGGCTGACAGAAGTCCAGAGGAAACAGGATCCGGAGGGTTCACGTGGGAAAAGTGTGTTTTTGTGTCGCTGCTGTTCTCTCATCCTCTCTCATTCTCTTCGCACAGTGCCAACAGGAAGTGACCCTCCCTGCTATCAGACCTCCAAAATGTGACCACGACAAACGTCACCCCCGCATCACGCCGTCACATCTTGAGTTCCCCCCTGGATTCCTGCCTTTCCGGCGCCATCACTCCTCCTCCTCCTCCTCCTCCTCCTCCTCCTCCTCCTCGTCTCTTTGATGAAGAGGAAGTGGATCAGCAATCAGGGCACCAAACATAGCGTGACCTCCCAGACTTCACATGCATGCACACAACAAACACACACGCCCTAACACACACAGCAAACACACACACACACACACACTCACACACACACACCCTGCAGTGTCTCCCAGGCCTCCATAATCCTCCGATTCGTTCCGTTTTTCCAGGCGGGCAGTTAAGTACTCGCACTCCGACACATCAAAGACACACTGCAACACTTCCTGTGTGTGTGTATGTGTGTGTGTGTGTGTGCGTGCATGCGCGCGCACACGCGTGTGTGTCATTCAGAGAGCTGATAAGGTGACTGTTGCATGTAGTTGTTTCATGTTTGTGTGTGTGTTTGTGATGTGTTATGTTTATAGAGAGTCAACGAGTTTCAGCTTCGTCACGCATGAGCAACGCTGTGTATGACACACACACACACACACACACACACACACACTCACACACACACTCCAGCACAGCGCTGAGCTGCTCTGCTGACCCACAGCAGAGGAAAAAACAAAGCACAGCAGTGAGTAAATGTTTATTCAGTATCGCTGATCATCAAACACTCAGTGTGTCGAGCTGATGTTGAAGTTTGGCGTGTCGGCGGTGCACACGTGTTCTCGGTCTGTTTATATTGACTTTTTTTAATGTTTATTTCAGTGTTACGTTTTCATTAAGGCAGTGAGTTATCCTGAGTCCTGGTTGTAAAGCTGCCTTCACACTGATCCTCCAGAATCCTCAGACTGGGCTCCCTGCAGGTCACGGTCTTAGACCACTTTGACCCCAGGATGAGGATCAGATCTGTAGATGTTTGTTCTTGATCTGCATCACAGAAAAGATGCAGACTCCAGCATTTGTCTGACATCTGTGTGTTGCTGTGGCTGCAGCTGAAGGGCGACGACTTCCGACTGAAATCCTGTTTGAAGAGTCGAGTGTGAAATGAAATAATCAGCAGTAGAAGTATTTTTAGCTGCTTTCAGACGCAATTACCTGAGCTGTTAACGATATCGCTCTGTTTGCTATCAAGTGCACTTTACTGTATTTACCCCCACAGTGTCATTTCAGCAGGAGGCGAGATTTATACACGATAAATGTGCAGGATGGCCTGCATCGTGTCCACTGCAGTGATAAAAATGCTGCACGTAGCTTTGATTTAGATGTGAAAATCACTGACTTTAGCTGCTTCCATTAACTGTTGCACAGGTGTTATGATCATTTCTGGAATTTGGGCAAAATAAAATCTAAATTAGTGCTTCTTCATCGCTCTTTATGCAAAAATCTTTAATCAAACTCTCATACGTGAATGAACGTCCCTTCATGTCTTCTCCATTGCAGTGACAGAGACATGTCCCTGGTCTTTTTCTGTCTTCCTGATGGAGAGGATGGATTACCTGTGTGTGGTTTCAGGCTTTGTCTGCAGCAGCAGAAGAAGCAGGTGATGCCGTGTCAGTGCACTAATAGAAAATGTGCTCACAGATCTAAAATGAGTCACGGCTTGCGGACCGATCCTCGCGGGGTTGATGCAGGAAACTCGAGTGATGAACGAGCGACTGATTGTGGACACAGCTTGTGATCGTTGCCTCCGCGTTAGTGAGAAACTGAAGGCTGAATCGTTTCTCTGACTGGAGTTATGTGTTTACTGGCTGCACAGGTCAGGACACACAACAGGATCCAGTTAGCTCGACTCTATCGGCTGAATACGTTGATGCACTTCTGATAAAAGCCCAAATGTTCTCTAACTGCCAGTTCAGACAGATAATAACAGAGGTGAAAACAACACATGGAGCTTTTTCCTTTCTACATTTCAAGCTTTTCTCAGGTCAGCTGAAAACACAGATGGAAACATTAAGTCCCACTGTGTGTCTCTGACCTGAAGGACACACATGCTGAGACTTCCATTCATCAGTAATTGCTCGCCAACATTATAGAAGTGACCTTTAACCTGCTGGCATTCAGACCTGACACGCTTGTGCTTTATGCTCCTTCAGTCTGTCATTGTGGACGATGCACTTACTGGCTTATTGCCAGAGGTGGACACACCTCTTCTTTTATGGAAAGATCCATTACAACCGGAACAAACTGTCAGTCTTCAGTTTAGAGACACAAATTAAGCTGCATGTCTTTGGACTGCGGGATGAAGCGGGAGCGTGCAGAGGAAGCCGATGAAGGCACAGCAGAAACGTGCAGACAGAAACCAGAACCTGCCGTGAGGTGACTGCTAACTCTGCAGCTCCGTCAGCGCTCCATGGTGCAGATATGTGTGAGCTTCTCTTTAAATAGCATATTTAAAAACTACAGGCTGGTGCTCCAACACCACCTGAGGACCACGACGACAAGAACTGCGATTGGTCAGTCCGATTGCTTTTGTTTCCTGATACTGGTGAGAGAAGAACAGGACTTCCCAAAATGTTGGACTCTCCGCCGCTCAGGAACAGCAGCTGCTCACGTTAGAGCTGGTTTTTAAGGACTGAGGATTTTGTCGGTTTGGGATGGAGCTCGGCGAGCTCTGACACAGGAGCAACATGCTCGGATTTTCTAATGAGTCCATCCACAGGCCCGCTGACAGAAAAGCATGTTTTAATGGAAAAATATCTAAACAAGCAGCGCTGGTGATCTGAGACTGTGGTGCCCTGCCAGAAACGGGCTGACATGAAATACTGACTTGATTAAAGCAAAATCTCTTTACTTTATATCCTCAAACTGTCTCCATTTGTAAATAAAGGACATTCAGGCTCATTAAAGAGCCCTTCTTCCCTGAACCTCATGTTAGCCTTAATCTAAGGGAGGGGTCAGAGGTCACTCGGTGCTGCGCTCTTCTTCTGGCCTTTTCTTTTTAATAGACTTCCAGCCGAGGAGAGAAAACGCTTGTAGGAACCTGAATGAGGCTGAGAATGAGTCCCATTAAACGTTTTACAGCTCTTTGAAGCAACGCAGCGTCTATTCAGTCAAATCTTTCAACTGAATCCAGACGTGATGGAGGCAGGTCGCACTGCGGGACTGGATTTGCTTTTCAAAAGTTGTTCAAAGGGTTTGACAAAAGAAAAAAAGAAGTAAGCCTCCGCAAAATAAACTGTATACTAAAGCTGGGAGCAGGATTACAGCAACCGCGTGCAGTCATTTGGGGACGAAAGGGAAATTTAAGGTTTGAGCACAGCGTCGACGCACCTGTATGCAGACTCTTCTTCACTTCCTGGTTAATATTGAGGTTGCTTGTATATCTGCCAGATGTGATTGTGTGGATTCGTGATGTGAATCTATGATTAGAAATGTGAAGTTTTTCTGCGTGTTGAAATGTCAAACTCTGTAAGCTATTCAGCGTTCTCAGCCACAGGCCAAAACCTCAACACAGCAGAGAGCACGTTTAACCATGTTCGTGAGAACGTGATCGCTGCTTTCAGACAGCTGCACGGCCGTCATCACGCCCACGTCGCCGTTGCAAATTATTCCTCATAGCCGGCAGGCTGCTGCTTTCACGAGGCTGTAGTTTTATCTCGGTAAATAAGATCCCTGTGTGGTCTGAAACCGAACAGCAGTTCATACCACACTGGGCGTCTGCATGTGAGGTTGTTCGATGGCTGAAGCCAAACGGCGACCTCTCGACAAACAGAAGTGATCCTTGTTTTACGTATTCAGCTGCAGAAAGTTACTTTGCTCCTCCAGCACATGCTAAGCTGCTGCTCGTAGGGATGTTCAGTCCACGTGGTCGTCAATGGTGGGACACTTGAAGACGCTGCCACGACCACACGGGTGCAAACAAATCAAGCCAACAGCGATACTCAACTTATGGTTGAGTCCCGAGGCTCTCGCCAACTTGCTTGCATTAAAAGGAGAAAACACAAAAACGCCAGCTCCGATAAACCGCTTCCTGTTCAGCATCAAACAGCAGGCAGAAGATCAGCCGGTGAACAAGCAACAGCTCAAGTGTCAGATATGTCCATCAGGAAACGGTAGAGACCAAAAACGAGCGAAAAGGAAAGTGAACGGACGTTCATAAGATGAACTCAAACCAAGCAGGAAATAAATGTGTTAACCAGGACAACTTGTTGTTTGTTTGGGCATAAAAAAGAAGCAAAAAACATCTTAAAGCTACGATATTTCTGATTGTCCGCACATGGTTTCAAGTTGGATTGTCCATAAATGGTCATAAAGTGGATAATCCTGTTTATGACCGCATGTTCTATGAAAACGTTATTGCTGTCTAATGATCACAAATAAACATTATTCATGATCTGTTCATGTTTCCACTGCAGATCAACAAAGTGAACAACTCCTCAAACCGCACACTCGACGCTCTTTTCTGGTGTTTTAAAGTGAGGAAAGTTAAAACTTGCAGTTTCAGGCGAAAGCAAAGCCAAAGAAAACAAATTACAGAAGTAATTAACATTTTAATAAGCCAAGCTCGCACGCACAATCATGGCATCACATTACTCTAATTTACTTTTTTTCCCTCAGCAGTCCACGATTCTGTGTTTTCTCCACACGGTGTGACGTCCTCGCTTCATCTTAACCGTCTGCATCCTGGAAACACACAGCACCATCAGTGTGTGTGTGTGTGTGTGTGTGTGTGTGTGTGTGTGTGTGTGTTTATTAGTAACAGCCGTCACTCAGCCTCTGGGGTCCGGGAGTCCCTGATGATGAAGCCATCCATTATTTACCAAGCAGTCCAGCAGACAAAAAAAAGAAAAAGAAAATCAATTATTTCAATGGGAATTATTCAGACGCTGCTTTGAATGTTAACGAGGAAGAGAGAGGTCGGATACCTACGAAGAATGCATAACAAGACGGAGGAAGAGAGGGAAGGAAAGTGCCAGAGAAAGCCAAACTAAGAGAGGGAGAGAGGCTCACTCATCAAGAGAGTCAAAGAAAAAGGTAAAGTAAGAAGATGATAAAGAAACAGCATCACGTTTTAAAGAAGCGTCCAGTAGAGAGATGTCCGCGTTAGCTTAGCATAAAGACTGGAAGCAGGTAAGAAAAGAGAAACAAATACACCTTCAAACACACCTGAGCTGTCAGATTTACACATCTGGCTCATCAGGAAAGAAGGACAAATACAAGTGACTTCACCAGAAATGATCACCTGTCAGAACGTTGTGCAGCAGAACTTCATCAAAGACGTGAGCAAAAAGAAAAGACTGACAAGAGCAAATCCAAAGAAATGAGTCCAAACAGACACACCAGCCCAGAAATAAGTAAGAGCCAAGAAAAACACCAGAAAACACCAGACAGAGCTGAAAGACCAACAGGCCCAGACTTAAATAGACCGGGGAGGGAGGACTGATGAGGGACAGGTGAGACAAATCTACAGTCACAAAGGTGGGAAAACACAGGAAGTAAAGCAGAAGATGACACGAGGAAAAACCTTTCAGCATAAAACAGGAAATAAACAAAACTTCGGTCCAGACTAATTCCTGAACAAGTGTTGGTTAGATTAGGTCCAGACATTGTGACGTTGTGAAAATATAGATATAATCTCACATTATGAATCACGATAAAAACAAATAATTACATTGGACCTCACATTAAATGGTACAACATTAGCATGCTAACATGCTAAACTCAGATGGTGAAGATGGTAAACAGGCTACCTGCCAAACATTTGCATGCTAACATTGTCATCACGAGCTTTCAGCTTTGTCACTAGCACAAAGTGTCCTCAGAGGACTCGGACCTCTGGCTGTTTCACTAAATGACCAAACGTGCGCTGAATTCACTGAATGTTTCACCTGTATGTGAGAGTTTCTCCACCTGCTGTTGGACCTGTTGAAGACATTTTCAGACATCTGAGCATCAGTGAGGTCCCACACGGAGGCCTCGAACGCCAGACTGGTAGAACACTGGAAAACAGCTGGAAATGTTGTTGAGCAGTGAAACTAAAACAAAGTCAGAAGAGGCCAAAAGTATGTGGACAGCAGCATCTGCATGCTTTCTGTCACGTCTTTCGGAGGACAAAGAGGACACTATCACTTCCTCATCTGTCTGTCCATGTGTCTGTTTGTCCATCTGTCCTCATCTGTTGGCAAACTGAGACTGACACAGAGGTGAAATATGGAAATGGCCACCGCTCTGCTCCTTCATTATTCATATTTCAGTAGGCGGTGAATAATCAGATTACAGCTGATGAACAGGCTGAATTATTCAGGAGGCTGTGATTGGGCGACCGGGAGGCGTCGAGGGGAAGGAGGCCGGAAACAGGATCCCCGGGGCGCCGAGGGTCCCCCCTCTCCACCTCCCCGCGGCGGCCCCTTCCTCTCTTCCGTCCCTTGCCACCGTTTTCCAGCTCGGCGGTCGGGTTAATGACCGTATGGCCGATGGGAGAGGGAGTGGCGGCGGCGGGGGGGCCTGATCACGTGCTGTCACTGCGACCTGCTGCAATGGAGGCGGGTTGAATAATTGAAGGGAGGTGTTGAATTGATCACCGCGCTGCATGGTGCAGTGATTGGCAGTGATGAGTTATGTAACCACCCCCTGCTGCTACACACACACACACACACACACACACACACACACATTGTTCGTTCCTCTTGGGTAAACCCATCTTTACAGTCTGATTAGTGCTTCCTCACACACACAGGCGCACAGAGGAGCCTGCACATGCAGCTGACGTGTCAGAGTGATGGTTGGTGCCTTGCTCAAAGGCTCCGGAGGTGAACTGGCACCTCTCCAGCTACCAGACCACCTCAGTAATGACTAGTCCAGGCTGGAGCAACATTATGGCGTGTCAGGTGATTTCTTTTCATCTGAACTCTTCCCTCGCAAACAAGACGAAACAGGTTCAGTCTGACAGCTGGAGACTGGTGTGTGTGTGTGTGTGTGTGTGTGTGTGTGCACGTGTGTGTGTGTGCTTTGTTCTTGCTGGATTCAATCACATTTCCACAGTTTGCTAACACTTGAACTGCGACACACTCCGTCCACGGTGCCGAACCTGCAGAGCTCTGGAAGTTCATGTGTTGTGAGCCGTTCCAGGTGTGTGTGTGTGTGTGTGTGTGTGTGTGTGTGTGTGTGTGTGTGTGTGTGTGTGTGTGTGTGTGTGTGTGTGTGTGTGTGCGCACCAGTGGCCAGCACTGATCAGCTAAAGGTGGATGAAGGTGGATGAAGGTGGATGAAGGTGGATGCCACCGAGCAGACTCCGTTCATGGACCAACGCTGAGTCACTCCAGAGACTCTAAACCGTCCTGACATCCAGACGAGGACGGCTCGGAGCTTCAGAGACGTTTCCTGCTACAGCCGGTGAACCCAGCTGGGTGTGATTAAACCTGCCCGACCCGGAGCGACTCCAGAGTCGGGGGTGGAGGTGCAGGGGTGAACCTGGGCAAAGGAGGAGGCGGAGGCCAGCCAACAACACCAGGACAGCCACTGCACCACCTGCTACCCAGACAGATGGAGAGTGTGTGAGGGTGAGGACGAGGGAGACCTGCAGCGGTGCCGCGTCTTCATCCTCAGATTAAACGTTTAGTTTACTGTGGAAAGTACACATTCACTCAAGTACTGTACTTTGAAATCTGAGGTATTTGTACTTCTGTAACTTCTGCACTGCTCTGGCACACATTGGCTAACACATATTATTTTGACACCCTGAGTACTTTTACCTTTGGTATTTTAAGTACATTGGATGTGAATACTACTCATACTTGAGTAGTCCTTCACTGTGGTACTGCGACTTTCTCTGAGGGGAAAGATGTGAGTACAGCTGGACGTCTATAAGACGTGAAAGAAATGAGGACAGCTGATAATCGTCTTACTGGAGGGACAGAAACAGCTGATTTTAGACATTTTGTTTTTAATGGAGACATGAATGATAACATTAAACAGTTAGCAGCACGACACTCTGTGTATTCATATGACTGAGCGTCTGAGGGAGTCTTCTTCATGGTAGAAATCCTCCTCAGATTTATGACTGTAGCAACTTAAGAGACGTGAATGAATTCGTCTCAGAATTACAAACATTTCAGAGGATCAGAGTTCAGAGGTCAGTGTTCGAAGGAGACGATGTTCACCTGAACGTGTTTGATGTGCAGCGGCGTGTTGCTGTGTTCAGGTTCCATGTGCAGTTGTTGAGCGGTGCTTCTCGCTCTGAGGGTGAAGCTGAACTACATCACAGCCACATTTTGATTCTAATTCCACTCATTTCCTCGTCCGGCGCAAACATTTCTGCTTTCTTCCTCATGCACTTTAAATGGGATCGAGCTTGTTTTGTATAATTCTTGCTATGCCGCTTTAATATCTGCCTTTTGAGGAGGTTTGCCTTTTAAATCACTCAAAATAATTTGCATCACTTTCAGAATTTCTCTCCTCTTTCAACATTTGATATGCAAACTGTCCAGTGATGCCAGCCGGCTGCACAGCTTCAGATCATCCGTCAGTCAGCCTGATTCCTCCACCTCTGACCTGATGGTGCGCTCATCTGCCGTTTGCAGAAACAGCTGAGCCAATCAGAGCTTTGTAGGCGGGATTAAGTCAGGGGACGTCATCTTCCTGTGCCACAGCGGAGCTTGGTGTCAGTCAACTTGCAGAAATAACAGTTATTAAATTGACATTTTCATCCCATGCATGAATGTATAGACACACGAGGAGTTTGACTCTGGTCTGTTCAGCTTTCAGAATGAAGAGAAGTGGCAATCGAGTCTGATTATGATGATTGAGGTTTAGTTTCTTTCAAGGAGAGTCCATCAGGAAATAACTAATCAATGAAAACTGAAACAAGAATCCGAGGCGCTGAGCGCCAAATGTCAGCACTCGACAGTTCCTGATTCACAGAGCTACAAAAACAGCTCCTCCAAAGTGCACTGCAGGACTATTAGAGGCTGAGCAGTGTGAGCGATGTGCACGGCGTCAGTCCTCCACACACAGCTGCAGGCTGAAGTGCGTTTCTGATGGGAACTCCATCAGAGAGCCGCCTTTAAACGCTCGCCATGTTTGTTTCCATCTCGGTGCGTTTTGTTGTTCGGGCTCGTTGGGCCTGGAATGTGTGTGTGTGTGTGTGTGTGTGTGTGTGTTATCCTATCATGTGTGGCTAGCTTAGCACTGTTAGCAAACACAGCCTGGGTAAATATGATGAGAGGACGCCCCACTCGAAATCACTGTCGTGCAGATTTGTACGACTGAGAATAAACACGACCGTCATCCAGGTTGAAACACTCCGACAACAAAACCAGCAGAGGGGGAAGAGGTACTCAATCCTGTGTAAACGCAGCCCACCTTGAGTTAAAGTACATGAAGTACATGAAGTACTGTCTCCAGCTGGACTTCAGGGGCCCGCCGCTCGGTCACTGAGCTCAGCGGTGGTTTACAGAGTCCAGCTCAACCAGCTGAGGTTGTGCTAAACTGGGCCTGATCGCTCTGACGAGGCAAACACAGGTTCAGAGTGCGATTCAGGCGGAGAATATTCCATTTATTTGGCCTAAAGTTGAAAACTTTTCAACTTTTCTCAGCCGGCGTTTCCAAGAGGCTTTATTGCCGAGAAAAAGCAGCAACCACCATCAACACAGGACACGCTTTTATTTCCAAATTTCCTTGAAGAAGCGATCAGCGGCACTTTGGAGATAAGAGGGAGGAAAGAAGCATGTTCACTGAAGAGGTGAAGTCAGATTGTGATGGTTTGATGTGGAGTAATAACAGAGTTTCAGCGCTGCTTCACGCAAACAAGGAGCTACAGCAGAGTTGGTGTCGGGAGGGAGAAAAAGTGTGAGTTCATTCCTTCATTCAGGCGATGATGGAGAGGCGAGAGCAGGTGGGAACAGTACCTGTCTGCTGGATCAGGGCTCATTTTCCCAGGAGATCACAGCCGGCGGGAGGTGGAAGGGTTATAGACCGATCTGAACTGCAGCCGTCACACTGTGCAACCGACATGATGATCCTCTGAAGCAACGGACTCGTCTGCTGTCTGATTTACAAACAGTCAAATTTTGTCTGGAAATGTCAGAGCAGGCCTGTATGATACTGTGTGTGTGTCTTAATATAAACTCCAGATACGTCATAAAGCAGATGCAGAGGCAGATGCTCATTAATTCACACAAAACACCATCACTGATTCTGCAGATGCACGGACAGAGAGCCAATCAGACGCCTGGTTTCCACCCCGACTGTGACGTCACCCAGAAGCTCGGGGGAGCGAGTCTTCTGATGGCGTGCATCGGCACAAGCAGCGGGAGAACAACGCTAACAGAGGCAATTGTATCAGAGCCGATGAGGCGTTCATGCACGTTGACATCATGAAGAGCACGACGAGCATATGGAGACAAACACGGAGCGCTGCAGTCGCACGGACATCGCCGTCAGCCGCAAACATGTTGTCAGTCAAGGCATTTTAAAGTCTGTACAGATACAAATCCCCGTTCTGCTTCCTGTTAAAGCAGGAATTAGACCGAGCGCTCCTGGTTCCACAAGTCTGCTTTGTTTTGTGTGACCGGCAGGGGACACGAGCCTCTGCCGGCTGAATCATCGGCAGACGAAGACAAAGACGAACAACTGTGCGAGAAAATATCTGCTGCTTTGATCAAAAGTCAAAGGTACAAGAAGCCTGCAGACGTAAAGACTGAGGAGAGAAATCAGCCGCGGCCTTCAAAGTGTGTTTCAGTGACAAGCATCCAATCACAGAGCTTTAAATTCTGCTGCACGCGCCAACAACAAGTCCGAAGACCGAATCAGTTCATTTCCACATTCAGCTTTGGATCAATTGGACAAACACGGCGCTGTGTTAGTCCAAACTACAAAGACGATTCATGGATTCATCAGAAATCAACTTTGTTTCAGATGGTTTACATTTCTGTTTCCTCACAGGAAATGCCATCGACACGCTCACGTGGCAGACATCAGGAGCAGCTCAGGGTCGAGTGTCTCGCTCAAGGACCCTCGACGTTCAGACCACAGAAGCAAACCGTCGGCCTTCAGATACATAAAGGACGCGCCCCCCCCTCCTGTCCAGAGAAAAAAGGCTAATCAATGCACAATCGTGGAAAAATCATTGGATCTGCAGCTTCGAGATCAAAAGCCCAACGCAGACGGGTTCTATGTGAACCCTGAACGCTCTGAACGCTCTGAACGCTCTGAACGCTCAGCACGGCAGCAGCTCTCCAGCCACAAACACACAATGCGCAGCAGCCGTCGGTCCCAAATTACAAAAAGCAATTTCAGAGGAAAATCAAAGGTGGAAGAACATTATCATTCGTCAAAAGCACAAACAGCGAGCGCTGCAGAGAGCGCTCCGGCGCTGACCTCGCGCTCTCCAGCCCACGGCGGCCGTGTTCGTGCTCCGAGGACTGACTGCTGGACGGCGGCGGCGTGACCGCGACGTCGACGCTTTGAGGCCGGAGGACCGAACGTCTCCGTCGGCCATCGAGGCTGAACTAGGTCAGCCGTCTAAACCGCCCCGAGGAGACGTCCGTCGTAAATACGAATCAGTGCTCGGCCAAGGGTGCGCTTCATTTCTGAGCCTGCGGGACGCTGGACGAGCCCCATGAAACCCCGCCGACCCCCCAGCAGACAAACACTCAGGGACGCATTTACTGTCAAAGCTTCTGAAATCCTGCTCTTAATCAAAGTACAGCCTTGTTCGGACATTGACCCCCCCGACACACACTGACACACACACTGAGACACACACTGACACACACACTGACACACACACTGAGACACACACTGAGACACACACTGAGACACACACTGACACACACACTGAAACACACACTGAGACACACACTGACACACACACTGACACACACACTGACACACACACTGAGACACACACTGACACACACACTGAGACACACACTGAGACACACACGGAGACACACACGGAGACACACACACTGAGACACACACTGACACACACACTGACACACACACTGAGACACACACTGACACACACACTGAGACACACACTGAGACACACACACTGACACACACACTGAGACACACACTGACACACACACTGAGACACACACTGAGACACACACACTGAGACACACACTGAGACACACACTGAGACACACACACTGAGACACACACTGAGACACACACACTGAGACACACACTGAGACACACACACTGAGACACACACTGAGACACACACACTGACACACACACTGAGACACACACTGAGACACACACTGAGACACACACACTGACACACACACTGAGACACACACGGAGACACACACTGAGACACACACACTGAGACACACACTGAAACACACACGGAGACACACACGGAGACACACACACTGAGACACACACACTGACACACACTGAGACACACACACAGACACACACTGAGACACACACACTGACACACACACTGAGACACACACGGAGACACACACGGAGACACACACACTGAGACACACACACTGACACACACACTGAGACACACACTGAAACACACACTGAGACACACACACGGAGACACACACACTGAGACACACACACACAGTGAAACACACTCGGCATAAACTGTGTGTGTGTGTGTGTGTGTGCGTGCGTGCGTGCGTGCGTGCGTGTGTGTTTGTTCTTGGCATTTTGGTGTTTTTCGGATGCATCCATGACAACTAAGAGCCTCCAGCTGACCCAAGATCAGCTTCTTTGAGAGTTAAAGCTAACAGAGTGCATGCTGGGAAGAAGAAGCACTCCAGCAAAGATCAGTTTGCTCGTCCTGAGCGTCACACCAAGGCGTGAAAAGTTAGCGACGTTGAATACACAACGTCTGGTCGCGCTATTGAAATAAAGCTTCGTGAGAAACTTTTTTTTTTTTCAGTTTCAGTTTGGTTAAATTTACACACCAAAACTACTCGATCGGATTTAGAAAAGATCAAAGTTTGGCTTAAAAGACCACATGTGGAACTGAACTTCCTGTTGTCCTTCACTCTATCATTATCGCCCCCTACTGGTACTACACCTTCATACATGCGTGTACTTTCAGGCGACACACTGTCCTCTAGTGGACCGGTGGGTGTATTACACATGCGGGCTGCATGTTGAGCACCGCCTCCGCTGTACGTGTACGAGGAGTTTGACCGCAGGAGGGACGATGAGTTCGGATGTCCCCAACCTTAAATAAGCGAACTGAAAAGTTTTGCTTGATATTTTATATTTCTAAGTTCTCCTTCATCATCCTTTAGCAGCATGCAGTCGAATCAGGTGCTTCTCAAAACAAGGGCAGAAGAGCTCAAATGTGAATTTATGAATTGACTGCAGCGCTGACTGACTTTGGATTTTCAGCTAATGAGTTTGCAGAAGCGAATCGATCTGATTAGCATTTCACTCGTTTACGGTGAAGCCGTGTAGCTCGTGCTCGAGCACAGCTGCATTTTTTGTCATTTTTCATGTGATCCTAAAGAAACGTGCAGTCAAGTATTTTAAATTATACACGAGCACATGAAAAGACATGAAGGCAGATTGTTGTGAAAGTGCCACCGATGCTTGAACTGATGAAGCATTTACTCCAATGACTGCGTGACCTTTTCCTCTGGAGTGACCACGTTTAGCTTCTCGAGGAACCATCAACGTGCTGTCTGCTCTGTCCAGTCCCCTCTTCAGCCGCCAGCGACGACGTCTTGTCTGAAAACTGTCAAATCTCAGACGATGGGACGTGTTTTAATGCACAGAAAATGTGTAAAAAGGGGAAATAATTGCCGAATATGATGGATTATCTATCCAGCAGGGTTCAAGACTCTGCAAGGAGAGTTTCTGTAGGAATGAAGTGAACAAGTGGCTGCCTGGGAGTAAGGAATCAATCAAAAAGTAGGCAGAAGTAATGAAATCTCTCCCACTGATGGCCGACTGAGCCTGTGGTGCGGCCCTTTAAACGATCTCCAGCTGTCAACATGGCTGTCGACGGCGTGCGTGTCAGACGTGTCACGGCGGCCTCAGAGTCGCCTCTCAGCGTTTATTCCAGGAACTCCAGAGATGGTCGGGCGGCGGATCGTCCTGCTCGTTATCAAATTAGACCCAATGCCTCCTTCAGGGAGAAATAAATTGAAATCTTTTTCTTCTCCTCTCCCTCCTTTTCTTCTTCATTCCTTTAAGTAAATCAGTGATCGCTGGAAAAACCCCGGGGACATCATAATAATCAAATTACTCTCGGCTGATCTGAAGGAGGGCTGATAATCGACAGTGACAGCGGCTGGAGGTCCCCCAGAAAGCCCTCCACCAACAACACACACGCACACACACGCACGCACACACACGCACACACACACACACACACACACACACACACACAGTGAAGCAAACACATCTCCATGAGAGTCCTTATTTTTTATGTCATGACAGGAAAAAGTATTTGTGTCTCGTTAAAACTTTCATGACATAAATGTGTTCTGTGGTGAAGCCCCGCCCACCAGCAAATTCAAAACACATGATTGGTTCCTCCTGTGCGTTCCAAATTGATTGACAAGTCTGTATACAAATAATAATAGTAAGAATTAAAAAGCAGAACTAATTTTACCTCCTCTTTCTCTCTCTTTCTCCTTTCCTTCCTTTCCTTCTTTTCCTTCCTTTGCTTCCTTTGCTTCCTTTCCTTCTTCCTTCCCCTTTCCTTTTCTACCTCCATTTCTTCTTCTATTACTTCCTCCTTCCCTTACCCCCTTTTCTCTTCTCACTTCCAGTCCTCTCCTTTCCATTCTCCCTTCCTTCCCTACTTCCTATCTTCCTTACCTTATTCTTTCCTTCACTTAATTTTCCTCCTCCTCCTCCTCCATCCTTCCCTCCTTCTGTCCTGCACTCTTTTCCTTTGTGTCTTCTCCTTTTCTTTTCTTGCTATATCCACTTCTCTTTCTAGACCCTGACCTGGAAATGACATCAATCTGTCCTCACACACTTTCTCGCTTCCTTCTTTACCTCCTTACTTTACCTCCTTCCCTTCCTTCCCTACCTCTGACTTTCCTTCTCGTCCTTCTCTTTTCTTTCTCTGTTTTCCTTCTCATCTGTCTTTTACAGCGATCGTGACCTCAAATTAAGCTGCTGCACAAACTTTTTATTCTTTTTTCTAGATGGAAAATGTGTCTCAGATGGAAAAAACCTGCGATTAATGACTTAAAAAAAAAACAAATCAGAGAGGAAGTGGCGCGTTTTCTCAGTTGTAATTGGCGTTGTTATGTTGTCACCCGTCAGCCGAGCTGACGAGGGGAGAAAATATTTTCGGGCCGTTAAAGTAAACCTCTCCTCAGGATCTGACTCATTATGCTGATGGATGAAGCGTTCAGGCTGACGGGGAAGCTCACAGACACTTTCGCTGTTTTTTTTTATTTTGGTATTTAATTCATCAATTAATTTGACTTGGAGATTTGTCACAGACGAGCGGAAGACTTTGTGCGTGTCTGATGATGTTGTCACATCACCTAAAATGAAGCTGCTGACAAAGAAGGGATGAACGAGTCAACACAAGAAGCCGGGCGGCAGGAAAACACGGAACTCTCCTTTAATCAGACTCCAAATACGGATAATTGGGATCAAATTAGAGAGAAATTACTGCACAAATATTTAGAGTCGTGTCGAAGCTCGGTCAGCGGCCGGCGGGCACATCTGTGGTGTCGCTCCTGGAGGCCGAGGACAGAAACAATTTCTGATTTCTGAAGTATTTTAATTCCTGTTTCGACTGAGACGACGTGCAAACCGTCGTGGTTCTGCCTCCGTCGAGCGGCTGAGGTCTGAGGCTGCTGCGGTGAAGTGTTTTTGGGAGTTTTCAGCCGCTAACAGATGGCTCCGTCTGTTTCCATTTATTCAGAGTAAAGGTTAAACAGCATCAACAAAAATAGCCCAAACCATCTGTTCCTGTGCAGTGTTTGAGCAGCAGATCCATACAGCACACACACACACACACACACACACACACACACACACACACACACACACACACACACACACCTCATGACATCAACACTTCACTCCGAATATTAACATTATCCTTCTAAAATACTTCAGGCTGAAGAAGAAATAAGTTTGGATCTGCTCTCTGATTGGCTGGCAGCGTTCAGGTGAAGTGGTGTAACAGGACACCTTCACGTTCTGGCCTGGGTTGGACCTCCTGGAAGAAGAAGAAGTTGTGAGGTGACAGTGTTGTCACTGTGCCACCTGCTAAGCCTGGTCTGGACTCAGCCGGTCTCTGTCTTTAGGACAGACTTCACGCCGTCGTCTGTGTTGGTCCATTTCACCAGGCGGGCTCAGACCGGTCCGCTCTGATACCAGATTCAGGTCTCGGGTTTTGGGCCTGTGCAGAACCGAAAACTACAAAAACTGTAATAATTGCAGATCAATTTCTAGGGTCACAGAAGGAGCAAGGACGGTGAAACGAGGGTCCAGTTCACCTCCTCCTCCTGCAGCTTCTCCGTGGCTCTTTAAAAACCCACGCCGTGCCCCCCTCCCCGTGCCGCCGCCCTCCTTCCTGCGGTACATTATTGCAGCACAATAACAGACATGCTGCTGGAAGTGGAACAAATTGCTGTTTTAATGGGATTATTTTCAAAACGGTGCACAAAACGCTCTCTCTGTTTCCTGTCGCCTCTTTCCCTCCTCGCTGTGTGATTGGATTGTCATTTGAATTCATCCAGGCAACAAACTTCATCCCACCTTGTCTTTTTGTTGCTGCTGCTGATAGACTGTAGGCTACGCGAGCGCGCGTGTGCGCGTGTGTGCGCGTGTGTGCGCGTGTGTGCGCCAGTCGAACACGTTGCTTAAGGACGTCTCCAAACTGATTTTTCAGAGAGAGAAAGTGAAAATAAAATCCATTAAGGAGTAAATAAGTTGTTTTTTTCTGGGGCCCCCCAGCAGACAGCCGTGCCTAAGCCCGTTGCCGAGCCCTCCTAATCTCCTAATAAGATTATAAAAGTGAAAATTTGTTTGTACATGCAGCAGCTGCAGATAATTACATGTCTCGTCACATAGAGGAGCCGCCCCGAATCGACTCGTCGCTGCTTCCAGCTTTAAATTGTTCCAGAATGGATTTCAGAGAGTTCAGTTCAGAGATACTGAAGAGCAGATCGACCTCTGAGGCCTCCTTCCCTCCTTCCTTTAACGTTCCCTCCTTCCTTTAACATTCCCTCCTTCCTTTAACATTCCCTCTTTCCTTTAACATTCCCTCTTTCCTTTAACGTTCCCTCCTTCCTTTAACGTTCCCTCCTTCCTTTAACATTCCCTTTCCTTTAACATTCCCTCTTTCCTTTAACGTTCCCTCCTTCCTTTAACGTTCCCTCCTTCCTTTAACGTTCCCTCCTTCCTTTAACGTTCCCTCCTTCCTTTAACGTTCCCTCTTTCCTTTAACGTTCCCTCCTTCCTTTAACGTTCCTTCCTTCCTTTAACGTTCCCTCCTTCCTTTAACATTCCCTCTTTCCTTTAACGTTCCCTCCTTCCTTTAACATTCCCTCTTTCCTTTAACGTTCTCTCTTTTCTTTAACGTTCCCTCCTTCCTTTAACATTCCCTCTTTCCTTTAACATTCCCTCTTTCCTTTAACGTCCCCTCTTTCCTTTAACGTTCCCTCCTTCCTTTAACATTCCCTCCTTCCTTTAACGTCCCCTCCTTCCTTTAACATTCCCTCTTTCCTTTAACGTTCCCTCCTTCCTTTAACATTCCCTCTTTCCTTTAACGTTCTCTCTTTTCTTTAACATTCCCTCCTTCCTTTAACATTCCCTCTTTCCTTTAACATTCCCTCTTTCCTTTAACGTCCCCTCTTTCCTTTAACGTTCCCTCCTTCCTTTAACATTCCCTCCTTCCTTTAACGTCCCCTCCTTCCTTTAACGTTCCCTCTTTCCTTTAACATTCCCTCTTTCTTTTAACATTCCCTCCTTCCTTTAACATTCCCTCTTTCCTTTAACGTTCCCTCTTTCCTTTAACGTTCCCTCTTTCCTTTAACGTTCCCTCTTTCCTTTAACGTTCCCTCCTTCCTTTAACGTTCCCTCTTTCCTTTAACGTTCCCTCCTTCCTTTAACGTTCCCTCTTTCCTTTAACGTTCCCTCCTTCCTTTAACATTCCCTCTTTCCTTTAACATTCCCTCCCTCCTTTAACATTCCCTCTTTCCTTTAACATTCCCTCTTTCCTTTAACGTTCCCTCTTTCCTTTAACGTTCCCTCTTTCCTTCCTGCGTTCTCCCTCCTTTCCTTCTCTATCACCCGCTTTCCTTCCCTCTGCTTCTTCTCCTGTTTCCTTGTTTTAAACATTTGTTCAGTTTTATTTTCCTAGTTCCTTCTAGTTTCCTTCCTTCCTTCTCTCTACAGCCTCCTTTCCTTCTCTGTCTCCTTTCCTTCTCCACCTCCCTGCTTACTTTCCTGCCTCATCTTTTTGTTCATTATCTCCTCGTTCTACCAGCTCTGTTTATTTTTTATCTTCTTTCCTTTTCCTTTTTACTTCCTTCCTTCTTCCTTTGCTCACCTGCTTCCTTCTTTCTATTGTTATTAATTTCATTTTTCCTGTGTTCTGATTTCCTCCCTCACTTCCTTCTGTCCTTCTTTACTTACCTGTTTACTTTCAAACTCTTATTGTTTTCTGCCTCGTTTCCTTCCCTGTACCTCCTTACTACCTTTCCTTGTCTCTCTATCTCCCCTTTATTTCTCTGCTTCCTGTTTTCCATCCTCACCTCCTCTTTTCCTCTTCCACCCACCGTTGTTGTTTCTCCTTAGATAGGGTGTGTGTGTGTGTGTGTGTGTGTGTGTGTGTGTGTGTGTGTGTGTGTGTGTGTGTGTGTGTGTGTTAATGTGACAGACAGCTGAACTGACTCTGTTAGCTGTTGTGTTTGTGGTAAACTGAATTTAATAAAAGCAGTTTCATCCACTTTAATCAATATTTTGAAGTCTTGTGTTTACCATTAAATTCTAAAAGGAGTAAACAAATCAAAGTGATGTTCTGCAGCCTTTTAGCAAAGAAGCCGACGCTCCAGCAGCTGAGATCCTCTGAATAAGAAGGAGATCATACACGGGCGATGATTTTCATTTATTTATTGTTTTTGTTCAGAGTTCTTATTTCACTTCTCTGTGCATGTCTGACACACGATATATGACCAGTGATACATGATGAAATGACACATTCGATGATCATGACAGAGCTTTGACATGAGGCTACGAGGCTGCAGGCATGCTAGCAGCTCAGCGAGGCTCCACATCAGGTACAGTGGTGCTTTGAGCTAAACGCTAACATCAGCATGCTAACATGGTCACAGTGTAACAGTAGCATGTTGATGTTCCACAAGTTTAATGTTAACTATCTGAGTTGGGATGTTCGCATGCTAATGTTTGCTAATTAGCACGAATTAGCATGAACGGGAGTGTAATTAACTTTGCAGGTATTTGGTCTTTTCACATGATGAAAAGTCAAAGGAAAAGTGTGTGAAGTTCATCCTGGATAAGACACACAGCAGCTGTCCAGATGTTTCACTCTGTAGCACAAAAGACAACCTCATGGTGGCGCTAACTCCTCCAGGGAACTTGAATATTTGTGGTGGATTTCGCGGCAGTTCATCCCAAAACTGAACAAAAGCTGAAAAACTGTGACCACGTACTGCATTCCTCACACGTTAACTTAAGAACTGCGCTTCAGTACAGTTTGGAGGTATTTGTACTTTATGTGTGTATGGAGTATTTCTGCAGGCAAATGTACCTTTTGCTCGCGTACATTAATCTGACAGCTTTAGTGAACAGACTTTACATAAAATAAACTGTAATGACTTAGTTTACTGCTGAAGGTGAAGCGAGCGGTTCAGCATCTCAGAAGTCTCACATGAAAAACAAAGACGAGGAAAAATGAAGATTCGTGTGTCAAAACTTTGTGTTTCCTTCTCTCTGCTTCCATTAATCATCTCACGACCCTTCAGATTTATCTGGCAACCAGTCGACTGAATGGCCGAAGTGAATGCAAAGCAGCTGAGCGTCGCTCGGCCTCGAGCAGCCGCGACACTGAAAGTCTGCTCGTTCACTGATGCATCAGTATTTATAATGTCATGTTTCAGAACAGGGGGCATTTTACTGCACGGCGAGTACTTTTACTTTGATACTTTCTGTGTGGTTTACTGATAAAGTTTTTATTCAAATCTGAATATTGAACTTTTGACTTTTACCTCAAATGGAGTATCTTTACTTTGACGTTTTGGTACTTTTACTTCAGTAAAGGATCAGAATACTTCGAATCATTACGCTCTTCGCTCTTCCTCGTGCTCTGTTCTTTCCTCCTGATTGACCTGCCTTTTCCTCCTCATCCTCTCTTCCTTCATGTCCAGCTCCTTGTCCTCCAATCAATCCACCAACTGGTCCACGAGGACACGCAAACACAGAGTAGGTAAACCAGGTCTGAATATCGCTGTCAGACTTTCTTACTCAATATTTTTGTGAGATGTTTAAAATGTGACTTTCAAAACAGGAAGATTTGTCCTTCATTCTTTATGTTCATGGGAAGACAATCCATTAAAAAATGCAGCAGGAAGGCAGAGCGGTGAAATCACCAGAAGGTAGTGAGGCCGTCCTCCCCGACGTATAAACACTACATATACTGCATGAACGCTGAGGAAAAAGGCAAAAGGCTATCATCTGAATTGCAGTAGGTGTGATTTAAAACGTCTCTCGGGCTGCAACAACAATGCCAGGTTCACAGTCTATCAATTCACATCAAAGGAGAGAGCACTTCTACAAACACGCCTGAGCGTGTCCACATGTCCTTGAATAATAACGGCATCAATATTCAGTGTTTCCATTACTGCCAGCAGCGGCGAGCTCGGCGGCGTCCTGAGAGGACGAGAGCGAAGCGCCTCAAACGCCGCGTTACACATAATTTCATGGGAAAAAGCTCACATGTGGATTTCTTCCATTTCCATTGAGGCTGATATCGACGGAAGATGCTGCATGTTTGATTCATGAAAGCAGCCAGAAAGAAAATGACTGCGTTCGTTTCGCTGCCGTTGAGGTCAAAATTAGAGTTGTGTTATTTTTTCATGAACAGGAAGTGTGTGCGTTTCACCACGGCTTCGTTTCCTTTTCTGATCTTTGATGATCCAAAAACTGAACTTTTGGACCCTCGTTGACCTCAGTGGACCGGACAAAGGACATTTTCAAAAGGTGCACTGCATGGACAAAAGTATGTGGACGCCTGGACGTATGTGAGAGTGGAAAGTACTGCCTCCACTCTTCTGGTCTCCGTCTTTCCACCTGATGCTGAAGCTGCTGCAGGGACTCATTCAGACAGCAGAGCATCAGCGAGCTCTGACTCACAGTTCATCCCAAAGCTGATTGGACGGCTTGAGTTCATAGACTGTGCAGACCTGTCCAGTTCTTCCACATCATGTACATACTGTAGTACACGCTGTACACACACCACATCCTGTACTACACGCTGTACACACACTACATACTGTACTACACGCTGTACACACACTACATCCTGTACTACTCACTGTACACACACTACATACTGTAGTACACGCTGTACACACACTACATACTGTACTACACGCTGTACACACACTACACACTGTAGTACACGCTGTACACACACTACACACTGTAGTACACGCTGTACACACACTACATACTGTAGTACACGCTGTACACACACTACACACTGTACTACTCACTGTACACACACTACATACTGTAGTACACGCTGTACACACACTACATACTGTACTACACACTGTACACACACTACACACTGTACTACACACTGTACACACACTACACACTGTACTACACACTGTACTACTCACACACAGCGTGATCCCGCCAGAAATAAAAACGCTCAAATGATCAGCGAAGACTTTGGAGCGTGCAGTCGACGTCGTCTTTGTGCCAAAGGAAATGTTAAAAATGCTCGTCACAGCTGGAAAAAGATGATTGATGATGAACTGTGGAGGATGATGAGAAAAACTTTTTGAGAAAAACATTGCGTTGTTTGGTTTGATTGACGTCCAACAAGCACGAAGCGTCATCATTTCCTGTTAGTAGAAAGCAGTGAAGCTCCAGCAACCAGCTATTCTTTCCATCAGCGGTTAATCTATAGATTATTTTCACAATTGTTTTGTGTAAATGTCATAAAAAAAGACAAAATGTGCATCTTAACTTCTCAAAGCTAAAGTTTGCGTTTTCAAATGTCGTGTTAAACAGTTCAACAGCTTAAAGCAGCAAAAAGTTTCTGAAACCGGTGAATCATGCGAGCTTTGCTCAAGGGCACTCTGACACTTAGCAGGCCGAGCCGGGGATCAAACCACCTCCACTGGAAATAGACCAGACCACAGGTGCTCTGAAGCGCGTGGACAGACGGACGGACGGACGGACGGATGGACGGACGGACGGACGGACGGACGGACGGACGGACGGCGGTTTGACCAAAACTTTCCTCCTGCTGAAGGGATTTAATAATCTCTCCAAACTTGATTCCACGGGCTGTTTTTATCTAACTGCTGCCTCCTGAGTTTCATTATTCATTTATCAGTCTTCAGAGGGGCGAGTGGGGGTGTATTAGAGGGGCTGGTAATCATAAACCATGTCAGGATAAATACACGAGTGCATTCACTTTGCAAATGAGGCGGCTCTCCCGCCTGAGCCTCCCTCTCTGCTAATGTTTGCTCGGCCGGCTGATTGATGACACGCTGATCTGCAGCCTCTCATCAGTCTGAATATGAGGAGCTTCACATTCTGACCACAGCAAAGAAAGTAAATAAAGCAGAGCCGAGCTGTCACTTCTGCTCCGATAGCATCGTTCAATATGCCGGTGGGGGAGGAGGGGGAGGGCGGAGCGGAGCGGGTGGAGGGTAATTTCAGCTCATTTCAGCTGGAGGAGCCACACTTCCAAAATGAAAAAGTACAAACATGAGTGAACACTCGAGTAAGAGGAAAGGAAAGATGATTCTATTAAAGTGAAGCAGCTGCAGAGTGGTCCCAGTTAAATACCCTGTACGTAATACTACTGTGTACTCATATCTGCAGTACATTATACTCACAGTATTTATTTCAGCTGATGCAGGAAAGAGAGAGAGAGAGAGAGAGAGAGAGAGAGAGAGAGGACGATGTCTGTGGTCTGTGTGAACACATAAAGTCTGATTTATAACAAGCATCCAGCATTCCCTGCTGACTCCAGGTCAGCTGCAGCAGGTACGCTGTGTGGGGGACCTCAGGGCTCTCTGCTCGGCCCAGACTTCATGTATCCACAATATCAATATCTGAGCTGTGACCCTCAAACGACCCTCAAAACTGCCTTCATCACGTCATCAGAGGATGACTAAGAATGTCTCACTCAAGACAGAACTGATCCTGGGTCAGTTTCCGCTTCGGTAGCTCAGCATGACGGGAGTCCCGGTAACGTTTTGGACTGCAGCCTCAGTTTACACAAACGAGTTGAATTAGTGTTTCATTCCCGTTTAAGGTGCAATTAACCGCGAGTCTGACCGCCTTTAAAAGGTGTGAATGTTCAATAAGTGACACGACAGCGAACAAGCCCTCACGCCATCGATGCATTACAAAATCTGGACGCCAAGTTCCAAGATGGCGGCACATTGATTCCAATTAAAGCTGCTGACCAGGAACAGAGAGGACCCTGCACTAACAGGAGAGAGAGCTCTCTGATTGGCTGTCCATTGAGTGGACCAGTGGTGTCACCTGTTTAGCACAGGTGAGGATGGCAGCGTCTGGAAACGTCCGAGCGTCCTTCTTCGTTGGTGCTACGTTCAAACACGTCTTCTCGGGTCGCCGCTCGTCTCCTGAAGCTCTGCACTTCACCACAGAGGGGTTTGAAGACACTGCTGGACTCTACAATCAACCTGGAAAATGTCTTGACGCCGCGTCTTCAGGTGTATCCAGCGAGGCAGGCAGTGAAAAGTCCAGCAGCGACAGTTCGCTCGCTCGCTCGCTCTCGGCTGCTTTGCTCTTTTATCGTCTCTGCAGCCTCTGGGCTCAGATGTGAGCGCTTTGCATTTTTCTCGTTTTGATGCGTTTCAGGTTTTCGTGCTCGTCTCAGCCTGCAGGTGAGGCGTCGGGGCTGCTCTCTTTTTACAGAACTACATGAGGTGTGTTTGTGAAGCGTGGGATTTTTCAGCCTTGTGTTTCTGTTTCACCTCCAGCCTGAACCGCCGCTCACAAATTATTCATGTGGTGTCACGTCAAGGAGCTGCTGCAGCATCTGCCTGCGGGGACAGCCACAGTGTGTGTGTGTGTGTGTGTGTGTGTGTGTGTGTGTGTGTGTGTGTGTGTGTGTGTGTGTGTGTGTGTGTGTGTGTGTGTGTGTGTGAGTGTGAAGAGTGTATCATGTATATTATGCAAGCTGGAGTATTGTGTGAAACTGTGCGTTATGCTAGCTGGTGTGTGTGTGTGTTGTAATTCCCACTTCAAATCAAAGTCCCTGACAGCTGCCTTAATGCCGGCTGCCTCTCAGGTGATGAAGGGCCCGCTGCTCGTCGCCACGGATACCTCCACCACCGCCACCCCCACCCACCCCCTCTCCTCCTCGCCCCCCCTCCCCTGTTGACGGCGAATCAATCACTCCGTCCGCTCGCCGCTCTGTATCCCTGACACTGGCATGTATAATTAAAGTTTATTCCCCTGGACCTCCCGGCTCAGCTCCTTCCTGCAGCTTCCTGCTACAGCTCGCCGCCACCACAGAAGAAGAAGATAAATATGAGACGGCCGCTCATAATTCAGAAATCGCACAAACCAACGGCAGCGTGGTCGAGCTCCTGAGGACGACGCCTCCCTCCCATTGGTCAGTGAGGGGAGGAGAATTGATCCCCGGAGCAGATGACTTTTAATTCAGAGAGTAACCTTTCATCATTCAACCTTTAACATGCAGAGAGCGAGCGAGAGTCGCCTTCAAGGCTGCCAGAGTCATTCCTAACGATTGAACTAAAGGTAAGAAGGAAACAACCAATGAGCACGAGCCTGCGTTTCCTTCCTGCTGTCCTTCCCGGGATCTCAGGAACTTCAAAATTTCAATGAAGCCTGGTGGAAACTCAGACTTCTTCTCTTCAGTCAGGAACTGTCGATTGAAATGTTCTGCGTGATTCTCCGTCCAGACTCGGAACAGAAAAACAATCGAGCTGAACTTTTAACTTTTTAAACTTCTTATTGTTCTGTGGGTGAAACAGCTTCGTGACACCTGATGAAGACCACGTTAAATGGCTGAAAGCTCCACCGCAAACTGTTTCCAATATTAGAACCGCTTTTTAAAATAATAAGATGTTTGTAATATTACATGTTTTGTATTTCTAATGGTTTATTTTATGCATCATTATTGAAAGTGATGAAGCCGCAAGGAGAAAATCCTCTTTAAGAAGATGATGAAGGTGGCTGAAAATGATGTGGAGCCGCTCAGGACCAGAGGACAGGTACCTGTGATCGCACTCACCTGGGAGAACAGCCACAGCTGCAGCCAATCAGCAATCAGAGGCTGGCGTCTTCATTCAGGTACAAGTCTGAGACTCCATGAGCACCGAAACCGAGAAACTGTGAATAATAAAACAGACTGTGTGTGAGTGTGTGTGTGTGTGTGTGTGTGTGTGTGTGTGTGTGTGTGTGTGTGCGCACAGAAATTAGAGAATCATTCAGTGAACCTCAGACCTCATCTTCACTTACACACACACACACACACACACACACACACACACACACACACTCACACACTCCATCCCAAATGAAAGAACAGAGTGATTTCCTCATTAAGAGCGTTTTTAATGCATGAAGAGATAATTTATTCCTGAAAATTAACAAATGATTCAGTGTGGCCGTCGTGTTCAGATGTATTTTCTTATTGTTATTATTGCAGCTCCTCTTCATCGCCGCAGCATTATGTATGCACAGCTGATTAAAAGAGTTTTCATCACCTCTTAAAATTACAGTTTTAGCAGGTAGCGATGGCAATTAGCGAGAGCTGCCGACGTGACTCAGCAGCCTCCAAAACATGTTTTCTCCTCTGAGAAAAGAGCTTGGTCTATATGGAAAGTGTCCTGAGACAACTTCTGTTGTGATTTGGCACTATATAAATAAAATTGAATTGAATTGAAAAATTGAACGCTCGTTTTTAATGCAGACTTTCTGCTCTCGCTTCATTTTATTCTTCTGTTTTATTTATTTTTCCCATTTTTGTCTGTTTGTCTGTTTAACCTTGTTGCAAATGGTTTCATTATTATTATTATTATTATTATTATTATTATTATTATTATTATTATTATTATTATTATCAGCATGAATCAAACACGACTTACGTGAAGTTTAATCCAATTTAAAAACAATGAACCTTCATATTTATATTCATAACTTTACTGATGGGTGGTCAATAGAACAGTTATGACGACAAATTCTGAAGGTTGTTTTGTTTCTTATGCTAAACCCCGCCCCCAGACAACAACCAGCCAATCACAACAGAGCACCTGCAGGTGCACAGCAGGCCTGTCGAACTGTGGGTTGTTTGTGAAAGTGTTTGTTTGCTTTAAACTGAGGACTGATCAGGTGACCCAGAACACCTAAAAAGAACTCGCTCTCATTGGTGGTCAAGTTAACTACAATAAATACGCAACGTCCAGTTAGACTTTCAAAATAAAGCTTGCTGAGAAACATTTCAATGGACGCTGCCGTTCAGGTCAATGTGTTCAGTTCTGTTTCTGTCTCAGAAGACAGACAACACGTCAACCTGCACGGAGCAGATGGAGCCAGACAGGAAGTCAGACACATTAACGGTGCAGAGAATCCAGTAAATTTTCAAAATAAAACACAGTGGACTCCCGATTGAGCTTCAACAATAGACGTGATTAAAACAGACCAAGAAAAAACAATCAGCAAAATACTGGACTAGATTCAGGGTCGTGATCGTTGTTCAGCTTAAAAGAAGCAAAAAACAGTGACGACTGGTTCAACACTGGAAAAGAACCCCAGTGTCAAAGTCACACATTAGAGACTGGTTCAGGTGTCCACACACTTTTTAACTGTGTTTTACTGAAAAGCAGATAGTGTTTATTTCCCTCTGTGTCCGGCATTGTTCTTCCTTTAAACGTATGAACGTCACGACCACCTGAGCGTCCTAATGATGTTTATGTATCCGTGCTGCTCTTGCTGTGAGCCACGTGCAGGAGAAATGAAAGTGTTGGTTTGTGTGGTGAAGCCTCACAGAGTTCAGAGGGAGAGCGCGGCGGCGTCAGGTGAGTCAGCCTTTGATGGATATTTAACAAAGAGAGGCTGAGCCGGGTTAATCCTGCCTTTTGCTCGCGACGAGTTCAGAGCTGACGAGTCGGCTGATACCGTCAGCCAAAAAGAAACTTCAAAGGTCGAGGACTCGGACTCCTCCTGATCCTCCGCGGTGACGGTAAAACCTCCACAGAGACAATGACGTGCGGTGACCCTCGACAAACAGCAGACTCAGGACGCAGGAACCGCATCGTCCCAGTGTTTCCAGCAAAACCAGCAGCTATGAGACGAATCAGTGGACGAGGTGGACAAAATACCACGAACACCTGATTGGTTGGGTTTGTTGGACTGATTTATAATTGAATTATGAATTATAATATTCCTGAAAAGTCATGAATTTGGTTCTGGAGTCTAAATGGAAAATGGAAAAAAGTGGAGAAACTTTAAGTCGAACACTTCAGTTTTTTGAGCTTTTTCACATTTTACAACAGTAGAAATCTTAAAATTGTGTTTCTGAAAACATGAATGAGCGGCTCAGCCTCTTCCTGACTGCTGGATCTTGGACAAAGCTTAACGAGATGAATTGAACGCAGCTGCGTGAGTCCTCGTTGGAGGGCGTCCCTGCACTCAGGTCTGATGTGAGGCGGATCAGAGAGCCTGAACGCATCACCAAAGATCCTCAAAGCAAACAGATTAAAGTGTGAAAGGAGAAACAAAAAGGTGAAAAGAGAAAATCTGAGTTTGGAAAGTTTACCTGTGATCACCTGAACTCACCCTGAACCTGAACGCCTCTCGGGTCAGAGTACAAATATGATGAATGAATTCTGGACTTTCAGAGAACCAGCTTGTGTTAAACTGGTTCCCAGGACCAGACTTCATCCCTGAGTGACACCAGTACAGTTAAAATGAGCCTGAAACACTCGTCCAGTCAGACCCTGCATTTGAAGTTTGAAGTTTGAAGTATTTATGCCCATATTTTGGTTATATGTCTGTATATTGAGGCCATTTCCCATATTTATCACGTCAAACTGTGTGTAATCCTTGATTTGAGGTGGGTGGAGTCATAAACAACCAGCTGGAGTTTGTGTTGTTCAGAAGTTCATTAGCTCCTTGAAGCGTCAGTCATCTTCAGAATCATTTGCAATTGGCTCAGTCGTCACACAGAAGAGGAGAAGGAGGCGTTTCCCTTCAGCTCAGACAGCTATTGGCTCCTCTGGTTGATGGGCTTCATATGGCAGATCGTGATTGGTCCAGTGAGGTGTCATTTGACAGCTGAGTGACACGCCTGTAAGTAAGCCAGCCCGGCTGACTCTGAGTGCATGGTAGCCTGATTGACAGATGTGTCAGCCTATCACAGTCAGTCCTGATGGCTGTCGCATGCTCGTTCAGCCTTCCTGCTTTTTGACTTTTCTGGCTAAAACAAAGATGGCAGCTGGCTATGAACACCTCTGCGGCCACTTTGGTCACATGACTGAAAGGTTTTTACACAGACTGATTCCAGCCAATCACCACTCGTCACCGATTGGCTGACGGTGGTTAAAGTTGTGCTTCATTCGTCAGAAACTCGACCCTCCGTCGAGTCAGACGAGTCAGATTACAGACAAACTGCTTCGCTCGATGTTCGCCTCGTTTTGCACTTCCTTCATCATATCTGAGTGTTTCTGTCACTGAGCGCCTGGTGGAGGCCGTAACTCTGCCTTTTTCCCTCCGGCTGTCCGTCAACGGTGTCCTCACACACACACACACACACACGCAGCCTGTCGGTGTATTGCCCTCGTCATGATTTTTGCAAATGAAGCCTGGCTGCAAATCACGGCGGCTCGGCCTGAATCAGCAGCTCTTTCATAAAGCTGATTTCCACTCGCTGCGTGTCCTCACGGAGCGTCCCGCTCAGACTCAGTCTGCTGTGAGCGGAGACGGCTGGACATCAGCGCGAGCCTCGTACGCAAACTATATATAGAGCGAGAGCTGCATCTTTATGGCCTCAGTGACATCAGCGCTGCGCATAATGAGCTCATGTTTTTGGTGAATGAAGAAGTGAATGTTTCTGTTTTACAGCACCTGGCCTGCCAGGTAACAAAGGCATGACCCGCCCTGCTCTGCCTCTGATTGGCTTACGCTGACATTCGTACCCTAACCCAAACCAGTCTCACTCCTCCCCAACCAACGTCTGAACGTCGACGAGTTTGAAACGACATGCCGAGCTGAAACATCTGGATAATTTGGGGAAATATCTGCGAGTCGATGATGATCCTGAAGACGAAGCTCCACAAACTACCTTGTCCCTCGTTGTCCCCCCGACAAGAAGCAACACATCACCAGATGTTTTAGGGCCTGTCTCTGTGGGATGTCTCACCTTTTGTCCTCCGTTTTGACGACTTTTTCCAGCTTTCATAACCTGCGACCTGCTTCATCCTGACAGGAAACGTTGAATTTTTTACGGTGACGCACATCAAACGTCGTCTCAGTGATAACGTTGAAATGCAGGGTTAGGTTAGTTTGTGGACTCTGCTGTAGTTTCGTCAAATCCTGGACGGACTCTGTGTGTTTCGGTTTTTCTGCCATGAAGACAAACACAGAGGAGATGCAGATAGACGAGAGGTTTGATGTCGGCGCTTTTATCAGTTTTAAAAAGTCCTTTTATCAGCGTTTAGCTCAAACAACACAAGAACAAAGCAAGTCGACATGAAGTCGCTCGATTTCATGAAACTAAAATGAGACATGATGAAGCATGTTTATCCGCCGTCCTCCAGATACATAAAAACTCATTTTGATTGGCTCCCTTTTTTTTTCCAGATGTTCAACTCGACTTCAGTCTCCACATCAGCTTCACCCATAAAAACCTGCTGCTGCGCCTCACCTTAGCGGCCGGTTTAAGTCAAGCTGCTTGTTGATTGGCTGGCTCACCTTGCAGCCTGAAGCGTCTGCTGAGGCCGCCGTGTTGTTTCCCTGCAGCTCTGCAGCCAGGGAGGAGGAGGAGGAGGAGGAGGAAGAGCAGCGCAAGCCTCTCTTCTGGGAAGCTCTTGTCTGTTAATTAGCGGCAAGCAGATGGAAGAAAGTCCACATCTCGCTGGGGATCAATTCTACCCGAGAAGCAGCAGCAGCAGCAGCGGTGGCGGCAGCCGCAGCAGCACCCTCGCTTTATTTATTTCTTAGCTCAGCAGTGGCAGGGCAATGTCACCTCCCCAACGTGTGAGGAAGAGGAGGAGGAGCGCCCGGGGGAGTTAGGAAGAGAAATCTTAGGCACACAAGACGTGAGGAGCGCCTCGTCTTCACAGATTTCCTCAGAGACCCTGAAAGAAGCGCCGTTCAGCTGCTGCTTGAGTTTAGTTACTTATCATTACTTTGTTTACAGCCATCTGTTTACACAAACATCCTGCGCTCTACGCCGCGAGCCGTAACCCGCCGGCCTCCTGCCAAAACCGAAGCCGCTAGCTGCGGCGGCGGCGGCTGATTTCCTTTCCGGTGGCACATAAAGCCAAATTTGCAAACAAAATGCGACTCTGCGGCGGCTTTTGTGGAGGCATCTGCTGAATCAGCGTCCCATTCAGACGCCGCTCTCACTCCATTTAGCAATTTACCCACAAAGCAGCTGCAGAGGCGTCGAGAGCGGCGTGGAGCTTCAGCTGCTTCAGGGGGTCATTCTGAACGTGGGACACCCCCGAGTTTAAAGATCTGCTCTCTGCCTCCTTCATCTCTTATGAATAAATTCATCTTTTTCTTATTTTCATCAAATCCCTTCAGCACATCCAAACTGGAACTATTAAACACCTTTTTATTCGGACTGTGGATTCATCCGCCGCTGAAAATAGTCCCCAAGATGTTAAACATTGGCATCCTCAGACAGATGTGGCTGATTTGGATCTTTTTTTGTTAACAGTAACAAAAATATAGAAGAGCACCACAATGATCCTCTGAAGCTGAAATACTTCTTATCAGCGGCCTCTGACCGTCCACCTGTCAGAACCCAGATCCAAAAAAAGTTTCACACACTTTTCTGAGGCTTGTCTGTTTCCACTGTTGCTCTCACAGCTAAAGATTCAGGAGCAGAAAAGAGTCAGAAAGTTAGAAAATGAAATGTGTGGGATGTCAAAATATCCAGAAAATCAGCAACAAGCATTAGAAATATGAGCTTTGCACTCGACTGTCTGCAAAGCAGCGTCCGTTCTGCAGGTAGCGCTGTCTCACTTGTCAATAAAATTCTGGCCCAGCTCGTCTCGCCGTTTGACACCAGTGTGGATTCTGGACCCAGCAGGTCCGGGGGCAGGTCCGGACTGCCAGGAGTCCCGATGCCGGGCCGGCCGATTGGCTCGGAGCGTCAGTCAGCGTTAAAATGAAATGTGTCAACGGAGTGAAAACAGCACAGAGCGACTGCAGACCGTCTGCCCACGTCTGCTTTAACCCGCTGGCCTGATCGCTGCCACATCGACACGACGCCGGCCAGTGCAGGAGGAGGAGGAGGAGAGGAGGAGGAGGGGAGGAAGCATGGACGGCACAGGAGAAAAGAAAAAGAAGGAGGAAGAAATGCCTCTTAGCAAAGTGCTGCAAAATTACAGGTGTGTTCACCAGCAGGACAGACGTGCTGTCAGCGCCGCCGTCACGTCACAGCCGCCCTTCAAGACCTGATTCTGAGTCAGGCCTGGGCTGGGCTTGTTGTTGTAGTTGTTGTTGTTGTTGTTGTTTTCTCTGTTGTGGTGTCATTACAAACATCCTGCAGACCTGCAGAGACTTAAAGTTGAACCTTACTGCATCAGAAAACAAACCTGAACTCAAGCATGAATAAATCAAACACATCAAGCTAACCGCTAACCGTGTGTGTGTGTGTGTGTGTGTGTGTGTGTGTGTGTGTGTGTGAGTGTGTGTGTGTGTGTGTGTGTGTGTGTGTGTGTGTGTGTGTGTGTGTGTGTGTGTGTGTGTGTGTGTGTGTGTGACGAGGACTGACAGCGTCTCTTACGTGAGGCGCTGCAGCAGCTCGCCGCGCTGATCCCGCTGAGCTGATTAGATTTGATTAAAAAGCTCGTTGTGACTCTAAAACAGGAGCGTGAGCAGAGAAAAGCTGTGGGACAGAGCAGGAAAATGTCAGCTGGTTGACAGAGAGGAGGAAGAGGAGGAAGAGGAGGAAGAGGAGGAAGAGGAGTCCCAGACAGAACAAAGCCACAGGTTATCAAACTCTGAGCAAACAGGTGAAATGCAGGTGATCCCCTCAGAGGTGGTTTGAGCTTTCTGCTAATACACTAAATGGCCAAAAGTATACGGACAGCCGATCACTCCACACAGGTGTGATTGAAATGATATTTGAACATGTGATTTCAGACCCGTGTTCTTCATCGCTCTGACTGCTTCCAGCCTTTCCTCCACACTCTGAAGTCTGCAGACACAAGAGAGCTCCAACACTGATGCTGCTGATCATTTCTGGCTCACGGTCTGCGTCCCTGTCCGTCCTCAGTGGACAGGCTGGTTAAGGTCCAGATCCTCCACATCAAACTGGGAAAGTCGCTTTGTGCTCGTCCTGCTGAAACAGGACAGGAGCGAGCTGGACCAAACCATGAAACCGAACCGTCGCTCTGCAGTTAGAGGGGTGACGTTCTCCTGACATCCACCAAATCGAGAGTTAGTGAAGACTGACTCCTCACTCTGCCCAACGCTCGACGGGCGTAGGTGCCGGGCCTGCAGGTGCTCCGGCAGCCGAAGAGAAACTGTGTGCAAAGATGCTGAGAGCTGACAAATCAGAAGGAAGGACACCTGTCACCTGTAACAGCTCGGCGGTTTCAGACTGTTTGTGACTGTTTTTTATAGACGTGCAGTGAGAGGTCACCATGAAGAGGATGAAGGTTTTGACCTTTAACTGAGCAGCCTGATATCATCTGATGATCTGATGCTGTGATTTGTCAGCTCTGTATGTCAGCTGATATATTTGGAACATCTCAGTTAATAATAAAATCACCAGTCGGCAGGTGTCCACATACTTTTGGCCATGTGTCCAGCACTCTGAGGAGGACGTTTGGGTTTCATGTCCAAACATATTCTGTCCTGAAGGAGTCCGTGTGTGTGTTCTTCACAGCAGACAGAATCAGTGTTATTACAGAGGAGGATTATCACCTGAACCTGAGTGATTAAAGCCGAGAGGAGCTGCAGCCATGACAGCGCGTGCAGAGGTGAGGAGGCACGGCGGTACGATTTATGACCTCACCGTTTGCCGTTGACACGCAGCCCACGCCCTCTTCAATTAGGAGCCGCTCAGCCGGAAACAGAGGAGGGAGGGCGAGGAGGGGAAGCTAAAAGGACGAGGAGGGGGGGTCTCCAGCAGCGAGCGAGCCGAAGGTCCCCAGGGCCGCCCCGCGTCCCTCGCCATATGTTTTCACTTAGTCAATCATGTCGACACTTGTGGAACAATCTGCCGGTGACGACCCGATGTCAGCGCGCTCGCCTTGGCACTTTGCATCCGCCATCAGCGCCGCCTCATAAACAAGATTTAATTTCCCCTCTCATCTATTCCAATCGGCGGCGAGGAAGGCAGAACTGTTTCTCATTTGGTTTTTTCTGACCCCGCTGGGACGGAAAGTTTCACCGTCAGGAATAACACAGTCTGAAGGAAGGTGAACGGAAGCAAAGCACAAGTCCAGTTTACTGAAACACGCAGCGGATTACGGCCACAACTGCTTATTAATAACTCGTCCTAATTACTGGAGCGTCCGTCACGTTTGCTTCAGCTGTGGTATAAAAATGAAAAGGTGGCGCTTCAGCCCCGCGGGCTCTGCTCTGAGCCTTCAGGGGGTGTCAGAGGTGCGAGCAGGAAATGTTAAAAATAGTTTCAGCATTTTCAGAGCAGCAGCAAAATCATCAAAACAGAACAAATGGAAAACAGTCGGAGTGAGAAGATGACTGATCAGCCCAAATGATGCATACGGAAACAGGATGCAGAGAAATGCAGTGAGGTCAGAGCTGGTTTCAAATGATGAAGACACTCTGCAGGACGAGAGGAAGTTCTGCAGAAGGAAGTCTAAAATCCATTATAACGACGGAGGCTGGATGACCGTTTCAGACGGGAGATGAACAACATCTTCAGGGTCAGACGACCTCCACACCTGGAGGATATTTGAGGGTTTAAAAGGTCTGAGATGTGAGGAAAGGTCGGGACCGCCGAGCGCCTGAAGAACAAACATTTTGATGCTGCACTGGAAGCCAGAAAGCAGAGGCCAGCTGCCTCCTCAGGACGCCAGAGAGAGGGAAGTGAAGGCCTGGACGACGTCCTCACATCGTGGAGCGAGAGCAGAGGCTGATTTCAGAGGCTGAACTCGACTCGAGCGGCTGAATTCATCTGCTTCTCTGAGGAGACATCAGGAAACTAATGAGAGCACCGACACAAAGCTTCCTGACAGGAGCAAACTATAAAGTCCTAATTCTTTGTATTTCCCTCCAGCGTCCAGCAAGAAGTCTATCAGCCCTCATCGAGCTGACGTTCAGAGTCACCGCTCAGTTTGTGTGACGTTCCTCCTGAGATGGCGGCGTGAGGGAACAAATTACCCGCCGATGCCGCAGGGATGATGGTGATGTGTTTTTATTTATAGATGGAAAGTGATGAGGAAACGCTCCCGGCTCACCCGAGCGAATGAAGCAGGCACACCAGGGACACACGCAGGACAAGGACAGATATCACTCTGCTGTTTGAGGACGTCAACACGAGAAACAACAAGCTGCAAGTGAGTCTGAGGTACCTGAACAGGTAGACACCCCTCAGAGGAATCTTCACTGCAGCGAGTCTTGAGAAACCAGCGCGTTTTAGTTCCGTCCTCCAGGCGGCTTCAAGCTCGCCCTGTTTCAGAGCGTCTTTCCTGCCAGGTTTTGTTGATTTGGTCTTTTTTACTTCATGTTTGTGCTTCCAGCCGGCTGTGAAGCTGGAGTCTGCACAGGGTGTTTTATTTTGAAATTCACCAGACTCTCTGCACCGTCCCTGTGTCTGACTTCCTGTCTAGCTTGATCCGCTCTGATGTGGATCGTCGTGCTTTGAACCAAACGTCTTCCATTAAAAGACATTTTTTCGAGCGTGTTAAACCTCTCAGCTTCTTCAGGTTCGCATCATCACAGGAACAAAGAGCTCCAGCTCTCCTGGTTTCAGACCTCTGGACGAACATGGTGGAGTGATTGAAAAGGTCTGTTGTTGTTCCTCATTGACTTCCACTGATTGTGTCCCTGATTGGAAAATCAAACAGTCCAATCAGAGCTTTGTAGGCGGGATGACAGAAAAATGGTTTCTGTAAACAGACACTCTGCTCACTCTCCTCAGTGATTGGTCAGTGATTGGTTGGGCGTGAGGAGGAAACTGCTTCAGTCGCTTCTCATGTGAGCAGCCGGGCGCCGTGAATATCTGAGGAGAGCCGGGAAACGCCGCCGTCCCGTCTGAGCGCTCGAAGACGAAGACGCAGAGCGAAGTGAAGGAATCACACAGACACAGATTTTATGATAAAACTGAAAACTGGAAGCAACAGAAAAACGTTCTTCAGACGACCGTAACATCTTTATCATCCTCAGCTGCTTCCATCCTCTCTTCCTCAGTCATGTGACCTCTGACCTCTGCTGTACCAACGGTCCCAGAGGAAGAAAGGAGCGAGCAGACAGACTCTGTTCATCTGACTCTAACCTCTGCCACATTAAAATAATCAGATTAAAGACTTTAAGCAGCTTCAAATCGAATTATCAGCGTGTTATAAATGAGCCGCCGGGGTCACAAGTTCAAACATATAAACTACTGACGAAATTAAATTAAACTTTCAACAGACCGTACGTCACATTTGAGAGAATTTGGAATATTAATAGTGAATTAACATGATATTAGCAGATGAAAGCGGAGCAGAGCGAGCGGATAATCACTTCCAGACCGAGAGAGATGGTATCTGCAGACACAGGCAGAAGTTCCTCTGATGTTCAGCCGCTTTAAGATTTCAGCCTGCGTTTTGTTTTAAGAGAAGAAGAAGAAGAAGAAGAAGAAGAAGAAGAAGAAGAAGAAGAAGAAGAAGCTGATGGAGAGAGTTGATCTGGACTTCAGATGAAAGAGGCCAGCACGAGTGTTTTCATTGCTCCGACTGAGAGCACGTTTGTGCTCCGGCCTCCAGGTAAAACCCGGAAAAAAAGGAAAAACAGGGAATTATTGTAAAATTCATTCAAGTTTTATTGTTTTCAATCAAGAAATGAAGACAGAATATAAAAGTACAGCAGAGCCACAAATACTGAACTAAAACAACAAAACTCACAGTAGAACTAAACCCAGGATGAGTTACCTGTGTGATCAGGTAAATAAAACATGTCTGACCGCTGACGGTCAGAGACGTCGTGGTCTTCATTGACTGTTCGGAAACACGTTGTGGAGTTTTCAGTGTTGAACGTCATCAAACCTGAGCCGAGCGCAGCTTCACGAAGCCGCCGTCGCTGCGAGACAACATTAGATTTTAGCGCTGAAATCACACTGACTTCGAACAGGTACGCTGATTAACAGCATTTCCTCATGATGTTAACAGGAAACACAATCAGACGTGGTGTTTCCTCCCGAACGCCTTCGCTGCTGCAGATCAGTCGTATGTGAACAGAACTTATCCAGAATCGAAGCGCGGCGCCGTTTAAGGCGGGAGCGTTTTCAGTTTCATTCTCGATTCATTTGGACGAGCTGACTCTGACGAGGGGCCACGTTATCTGCCAAATATCAGCTGTTTTTCTAAATAATGACGTGTTAAAGTATTAAACTTCATCATCTGGTTCTAATTGTTTTTATATGAAATTTCCAATCAGGTTGATTTTTACACTTCGTCTAATTACTCCTGAACTCACGCAGTCTGCTTCCACCTGTTCCACGTCTGTGCTGAGACTATTGATTCCTCCCACAGCGTTTGCTGGATGCTGCTCTCTCTGCTGTAGGTCCTGTTTTGTTTAAAGGTAATTTCAGGACAAAAACATGCATTTCTGTGCCTGCGAGCATCAATAAAGTTGGACTGAATGAAGCAGATGGTGCAGAGAGGCTCTGCGGGTCAGCGGGTCGAGTTTCTGTGTTTGTGCCCACAGCAACACAAACCTAAGCTTCATATGTGTTTTAGTGGACAAATAAACACCAAACAGTGAAAATTGTGAGCCACAGGTTTGTTTTTCACCTGGCAGAAGCAGAAATCAGACAGGTTATGTAAGAAATCAGGGAGTGCATCTTTAAAGTCCTGGAGGGCGAAGGAGGCGAGCGGCTGATGAAGCGCCGAGTGCAACGAAGAGAGGAAAACATCAACGGATGGACGGACTCCAGCAGCAGCAGGTCGGACTGCTCATTAATTATTAAGCCTAATCAGCACTATAAGTCAACTCTGTGTGTGTGTGTGTGTGTGTGTGTGTGTGTGTGTGTGTGTGTGTGTGTGTGTGTGTGTGTGTGTGTGTGTGTGTGTGTGGATGCGTTATCGAGTGGTCCAGTCTGACCTCTGGCTGCTCGCCTCTCAGCAGGATGAAATCTGTTTTCCCTGAAGACCTCCTGAACCACAAACGCTTGGAAATAACTTTATCGAACACAACAGCAGAGCGTTACATCAGCGGTTAAACGCAGATGAAGCCATTCGTACTCTTCGGCGGACTCGGCTCTGCTGCTCCTCCTCCTCAGCCACGGGGGAGCCCTTCAGTCCCAGAAGTGAGAAAACCTCAAAAACACAAATGACGAAACGTTCAGCCTTGAAGGAGAAATCTTTAACAAGATCTCAGCTGTAAATATGAAGGAAAAATAATAATATTTCTATTTTTGACAAACTCCATTTCCCCCAAGAACCCGCTTGGTTCCAGCTGTGGTTCCCCTTAAAACCAGTCTGCTGCTGACCTCGTGTTACTCGTGCAGGAAGAAGGCTAAAGAAAATAAGCACTGGGTTATTCAGCATGATGAGAGGGACACGTCCACAGTCCCAGAGCAGCCGAGCTCAAAGGACGGTTTGGAAAAGAGACGTGTCCACCAGAGAGACGGAGGTCACAGCACACAAACCGGCCGGACAGGAAACAAAGCTTAGAAAAACTTCATAACGGGCCAAGTCGTGAACAGAGGTCGTCTGGTTCTGAGCCAGAACCTGCTTTGGCCACATGGAGGTGGAGACACCTCACAGGTGACACAATAAGCAGCTGTTAAAAAATTCAGAGGCTTTCAAACGAGCTGCAGCTCATCAAGTGAAGATTCAACCAGAAAAAAGCAAAAATCGTCCAGGATCTCATCTTCAGGAACGTCCGACCCTCGAACTCACCGCGAGCGAAGGCCAAGAGTGAGGACAGGAGGCCGCGAAGGAGGCGCCTACATACCAGACAACAACCCGGGCAGGAGAGATCTTGTCGGATCCAAAATCGATGCTGGATTGTGTTTAGTAGCAGCTACTTGTTTGCTAATGAGAGTCAAAGCTTTGTCACTCAAAGGTCAGTCTCCACGGAGCTGCAGCCAGTCTGCCAGAGGCTTTAATTGGGAGCAGTGGGCCGAGAGATGTTTCACAGCAGCTGCACTGACTCCCATTCAGCTGTTCTACACCTTCATCTCTCCAGAGGAGCGACCTGCAGACTGCTGACGGCCGGACAGCACGAGTCCAAAGCAGCCGCCGCCGCCGAGGCGCAACCGCCGCCGCCAAGGCGCTGCATGTTAGCGATGGCGTAAACGTTTCTGTGTCTTTAATTCTTTAAGGTGAAGCTTTTGGAAAATTGATCTTACAAAGTTTCTAAACTTCTTAAAAACAAAGATATCGTTATTCACGCTTTCTTAAAGTCACGTTTCGCTTTCTGGGTTCAAACTTTGCAGAATCAGAACGAGTTTTTCAGGACAGAAAACCTCGATCGCCCTCATCGCTGCTTTAGGATTAATGCTAACACTAGCATGCTAAATTTCAATATGCTGCCATGCGAACTGTACACATGTTAACATCACGTTAGACAAGATAAAGGTTTTTTAACATGCTAACACAACACATGTTGCATGGTAATGTTAGCATTTTAGCACATAAACAAGCTGCATACTAAATGTTAGCATAACTATGAGCGGAGCACCAAGCTAAATTTAGCATGCTAACAGTAATGGAGTACTGGTCGATGTCATCAGACAACTGTGGTTTCAAATGGAGGGATTTGAGTTTTCTGTTCCTGCGTCCTGATAAATATTTTACTTCTCTACGTCAGCCAATCGAGTCAGGTCGCTCAAAAACAAGGTTGCACCCACACGGAGGGAGAAAGGTCGACGCCTCCCCGCGCTTTACATTAAAACGTCAGCGGCTTTCTTTACGCGCCGTCAGGAATGAGGGGCTTTGAGCAGCGTTCAGGTGGTGAGATAAGATGCCTTGTTACTTGGCCCCTGGTCTGTAATAAGCATTGCAGACTCAAAGTGTTTTTATTCTTGTTATCGCTCGCCTCAGAGGTTCCGGAACATTTCTTAAGATGCAATTCGAATCAGATCTGAAGCCACCTGAGGTCCTCGCTTATTGTGCACGGATGGTAAAGAGTCGACTGCTGTGTGAAATTAGAATTTACGCTGTGAAACTTACAAAAGCCTCCTTTGAAAATCCTTCAGTGAAAAGCACTTGGCCTTCTCGCCGCGGCTCAGCATTCAGCCGTCGTTTGAGAGAAAATGAAGAGAGCCGAGGTGTTTGCAGCTTTCACGCTGTTTCCGTGATTACCGCTCTGAAGAACACTTCACGTTTAAAACAAGGCCACGGGAGAGGAGAGCAAGCCCGAAAACACAGAGAGCGGCCAGAGGCGCAGAGGCGAGGCCTGCAGAGCGAGGCCGACGGCGTCCGGCAGAGAGCGAACCGCCGCGAGGACGAGGAGGCGATGGCGAAGGCTTGTTCTCAGCGTCTGTGAGGGTGCAGCTGAAGACTGTCCTCACTGATCGGTCTGCTGAAAAACGTCTCTCTTCAGCAACTGTTTCATCTACAAAGTGTCGCAAAGTGAGCAGTCGTTCCCCAAAGCCTGAGATTTTATTTTATTTGACAAGAATATGAAGTTTGCAGTCAGACTGACTTCCTCCTTCAGCTTTTAAGACGTCTCCTCGGTATGAAAGGTGACGCTTAGCGATGAATAACTGAGCAAAGACGAGCACAGCCATCAGCTGCACGACGTCACTGTCTGCTGCTTATTGACTGTAAGTCCAGTGAGGGTGAGGCTGTCCACAGAGAGACAGGAAGAGACTGTGAGGCAAGAAAAGGAAAAAGCTTTTCCACAATGAACGAATGTGCAGCCTGACCTGCCTGCAACCACCCTCCAGCCACAGGTTTCAAACAGAGCAGCCAACAGTTCAAGCTGTCCTCAACGTTAGCAGTCATGAGATTAAAATAAAATAAAAATTTAAATCAAATTAAAATTAAAATAAATGTTCTGAAGATGTTCGACAGAGTTTCTCACTGTTTCAGCGACGGACGGCGAGGAAGAGCAGCAGAGATGGATGTTTGATCCAGACGCTGGAAGCCTACGCTGGTTATACTGGGAGGCTGTGTGTGTGTGTGTGTGTGTGTGTGTGTGTGTGTGTGTGTGTGTGTGTGTGTGAAGCAGTGAAGCTTCCCTGCACAAATCAGTGTTAAAGAAATGAAGTTCCACGCTGTCGGACAGACAATCAGAGTTCATCTCAGATCAGACTGAACTTCTTTAACTCAGCGGCCGACAGAAGAAGTCAGAGACGCTTTGATTCACAGCTGAAGCCCCAACGCCTCCGCCCGTCCACGCCTCCGCCCGTCCACACCGCCCGTCCAAAGCTCCGCCCGTCCACACCGCCCGTCCACACCGCCGCCCGTCCACACCGCCCGTCCACGCTTCCGCCCGTCCACACTGCCCGTCCACACCGCCCGTCCACACCTCCGCCCGTCCACACCGCCCGTCCACACCTCCACCCGTCCACACCGCCCGTCCACACCGCCCTTACACACCTCCGCCCGTCCACACCGCCCATCCACGCCTCCACCACGTCCCTCATGTCCCTCACACTCAAACCTGAAGGAAAGTTAAAGGTAAAAGTTGAGCTCTTCCATGTTTTGTTCTGCTCCCTCGGTTGACGTCTTAAAGACGCCGTGAAACGACGTCTTGACTTCTTTAACAGCGTCTGATTGCCTTCATATTTTCTGGGTCTGTTTAGAGAAACCTCGCAGACGCTGCTCACAGATTTCATCTTTTAGTTTATTTTATGAAGCAAGTAGGAAGTCTGAAATCTTTTGACAAAACATTTTGACAGTCGCCTCTGTTTGCCCTGTTTGCCGTTTGAAGAATCTTTTACATTGCGACACAGAGAACATTCACTGTTCTACGCTTTAGCATAGAACGATCGTTAGCTAACGCGTTAGCTAAGGCGTTAGCTAACGATCGCCCCGTCAGACTCGAGCTTCTGTCGTCTGATCAGTCCGACGGTTTGTCTCCTCTGAGCTCTGCTTTGGTCTCCTCCACCTCTTGAGCCCGTCCAGCTGCTTCGCCGTGTCCACCAGCTCGTCTTGAACTGTGTCCGTGTGTTTTCGGCTCAACAGGAAGTGAACGGCGAGACTGAACCGGACAGGAAATGAGCCGCAAAACCAAAACTCGCCGCTAACGATGAAACAAAAAGGGTTTCTTGGACCATCTCTCTTGGATTTGAACTTTGTTTCCTGGCATCACTTCCTTTGTACCGTGAACAAAGTTTCTTTCAGTCTGCAGCCTCTAATCGTCATTATTAATGCGTTAAACCTGTTTCCACCGTTCTGCTCTGATCTCAGATCAGTCCTGCTGTCTACACGCTCTGCCGTGTCTCATCCACCGTGGCGACACCCAGCCGGCTGTTGAACTCCATCTCCGCACGGTGGTGGCGGTCCGGAGCGGCCAGGCGTGCTGGCGCTCCGGCCCGTGGCCTGTCAGCTCGGCTCGGCGGCGGCGGTGATGGCGGCGGCGTTGGAGCGGGAAGCAGGTTAACGCCTTAATCCAAATGGTGGATCCATCCAGGGGCGACGCAGCCACGCGTGCAGCAGCCGGTTAGACTCTCGCAATCTGCAAGAGGCGAGGTGTTCAATTCCTGCGCCGAGAGGGCCGAGAGGCGTATCTGATGACGGATTCGATTCTGTAACCCCCGTGCCGTTCGAGCGGGACGGCGGCGGCAATGACGAGCTGCGAGGCGTCAGGCAGAGTCAACCACCGTGCAGCAGCTCTCATTTCTCCACTCAGAAATGGAGAGTGGGTGGGTGGAGGTGTGGGGCGGGGGCTGTAGTGGGTGATGGGTGGAGGGGTTGAGATGGGCGCCCCCCATCAATAAGCCCCTGGCTGGATGTCACACTCCAGCCCCCCCCAACTCACTCTCTCTGTGCTCACTCATCACCGCTTATCACTGAAATGCAGCCCGGCGCTGTGCCGCTCCGCCACACACACACACACACACACACACACACACACACGCACACACACACACACACACACACACTATCTTATTCACACACACATACTCACACAGTTGCCATACAAATTCACCAACAGATATTCACAGAATCATGCATCTCCTTACATATTATCTGCCACACACACACACACACACACACACACACACACACACACACACACACAGAGTTATTCAAATGCATATACACACATAGTCAACACATACACACACTGTATTTCATACATACGCTGATACAGTTTGCTATGTAAGCAACCACACTCTTATTGCCTCACATGCATAAATTACACACACACACACACACACACACCCACACACACACACATACACGTGTCTGTATTGTCACTGTACTTGTGAGGACCCTCATTAATATAATGCTGTTTGCAGTCATGTGACCTCTCGGTGTGTTAAAGCTGAGGACAGTCTTTGTCCTCGAACAGCTCTGATGACGTGAAACCTGCCAAATATCTGAGACTTTGAGTGAGTGTTCGATTTCATGTTTATCAGTCTGATCGCTTGCTGCTCAGATTCAAGCGTTACTTCATTGGCGTGACCATAATTATGTCCAATTAACGGGTAACGATCCAGAACGTTGACTGACAACAAACGTCCTTGAACCCAAAGCGTCCAATCGGAGCGGCAGTTCAATCAGGAGAGACAAATGAAGTCAAGACATTTGTTTGTTGCACAGACGTGAAATTAGTCCAGTCAGAAGTCTTTGGAGCTGAAACTCTACAGGGAGGTGTCTGTATTGGAGGGGGCGTCGCCCTGAGCAGCAGCCACATAAATCCCCCCACGCAGTCCAGACGCCAGCAGTGGAGGAGGAGGAGGAGGAGGAGGAGGAGGGTGACTGATGGGCTGACGAGGAGGTGGAAGGCCGCACATAACAGCAGCACAAGCAAACTAAGGCAGAGAAAAAGAAGATGATTGGCTCATGATGAAGGTGTGTCGCTGTGCGATTGGATAGATGAGACCAGCTGATGAGTCATTTTAAAGGTATGATGTGCAGGATGCCCCCCCCCAAAAAAACAATATATAGACTCATACAAAAATCATGTCGTATGATGCAGTAGAGGTGTGTGCGGTGTGTGAATCTGGACATATCAGGATGTTTCTGGGCGTCGACCTTTGGGTGGTCGGTGTGCAGCCTTCAGCCAATAACAGCACAGCAGGCTGTGAGGGCGGGACTTTATGAATCTGTCTGTGTTATGGACATACAATCAGCTGCAGGTCTGCGTCTGACCGAGGGTGAGGCCTAAGCTAACCCTTAGCTAAAACTAAGCTAACCTTAAACTAACTCTAAGATAACCCTAAGCTAACCTTTCGCTAACTCTAAGCTAACCTTAAACTAACCCTAAAATAACCCTAAGCCAGTGTTTCTCAATTCCAGTCCTGGGGCCCCCCGCCCTGCATGTTTTAGATGTTTCCCTCCTCCACCACACCTGATTCAAATGAGTGGCTCGTTATCAGGCCACTGCAGAGCTTGATGACGAGCCGATCATTTGAATCAGGTGTGGTGGAGGAGGGAAACATCTAAAACATGCAGGGCGGGGGGCCCCAGGACTGGAATTGAGAAACACTGCCCTAAGCTAACCTTTCGCTAACTCTAAGCTAACCTTAAGCTAACCCCGGCTGACAGAGGCCTCTGCACCTGCAGGTTCGGTATCAAACTCGCGTGTCTTTCACTGATCTATAATCTGTGATTCTGTCTCTTCTTTCAGGTCACCTCCTTCCTCTTTGCTCTCTGACTCGGATGTTTCCTGGTTTGCCGTTTGCAGGTATTTTTCTGACCTGGAGTCAAACTTCACGCTGTGTCTGTTACATAAACGCATCAGGTAACGCAGGTGAGGCTGTGTCTCCAAAGGTGTTTGTGTGTGTGGGAGCTGCTGCTGCTGCTGCACCACAAATAGAAGAACCGTGTGACTGAACTGATGCACCTTCACCTGAAACAGATCCGACTTCTAAGAGATACGTGAAAGAGCATCACTCACCAAACCATGATCTGTCCCGAACGATAACCAACACATTTTGGTGCCTAAACCTCCTCAGAAACCGACCATCACCAGAAATGTCTCTTAGCAAGCTTTATTTTGAAAGTCCAACTGAATGTCAGACATTTATTACTGATGATAACTTGACTCCAGAATAAGAGTTTATTATAAGATTGCATTTCGTGTGTGCAGCGGCTTCACGGTGAAAACCTATTTATGGTTCGCCAGCTGAAAGCTTTTAATGTGAAGGAGCAGCAGCAGGAAATGTTGGGTTTACATCAGCAGTAACTTAACAGAGCTCTGACAGGGCTGACTGACAGTAAACTGAAATATAAGGCAGATATGTGAAAATACAAACCACCCAGATTCAACCGGGAGGTTTATGAGAGAGTCTTCCTCAGTGAGGAGGAGGAGGAGGATGAGTTTGTGGTGAAGCGAATAAACTTTCTTTTCTTCTTCTCTGGAACATTCATTACGTTTGATTTGTTTTTTCCACCTTTGTTTAAGCTGTATTTATTCTTCACTCTTTCACACAAAAAATCTATATTTCAGCTTTTCTCTGATACAACAAAGCTATTTTTGTTTGGCTCCTGTTAGCGGTCTGACAGCGTAGCATGCTAACGGGCCTCAGCTGAAGGACGTCAGCTCGTTGATGCTCGTCTTCGGCCTCAAGTGTTCTCTTCATTCACAGATCAGTCCGGCTGGTGAGATGTTAAAAATAGCTCTTGAACGTTCATTTCATTTTTTATTTTGGGCTTCTTATCAGGCAGCAGCGGCAGGAAATGCAGCGAGGAGTGTTTTTTAAAACGTGTGTTTAGACATTCACACTGCTGCTTTAAACACTTATCATTATTCCTCAGGCTGTGCGCGCTCCAACGGGCCGGCGGTGTGTAATTGGGCGCTCTGTGTGTGTGTGAGTGTGTGAGTGTGTGTCCATTAAAATGCCTGAGTTTGTTACTTCTGTGTGAGTCTGTGTGTGTGTGTGTGTGTGTGTGTGTGTGTGTGTGTGTGTGTGTGTGTGTGTGTGTGTGTGTGTGTGTGTGTGGTATTCTTTGGAAAAGCCTCATCGATTAGCTCCTGGATTAGGAGGCGGTGGGGGGAGAAAAGGATGGGGAGGAGGATGATGAGGTGCAGGAGGAAGATGATGAACAGACAGACAGCAGTTTGAAATGAGAAACACTGACCTCAGGTCTGCTAACCTGGGGGGGGGGGGGGGGGGGGGGGGTCACGTCCCCTCTGCTCCCACGTGGCCAATCAGATCCTCCAAAAGCTGAAACAAAGCAAACCTGCTCCCCTCGACTTCCACTCTTCAAACGGTGTTCATGTTAACCAGCAGCAGTGAACGCATCGTCAGACTTTCTGTTTCATCTGAATCCACCATGAGCTGTGAGGAGATCACAAGAGGACCACTTGATCATCACACACAGGTTTCAATCACTGATGCTCATGATGAACCTTAATATGTGAGCATGTCTGCTGTTTTTCAGTGTAAGAGTCTGGAGTCAGTTTCATGTTCTTCCTGTAGTTGATTTCTCACTGAAGTGTTGAATAAATATTGAAGAATTACATCATCTTAATTTCACACAATTTTTTGTTTCTGATTCAAAAACTGTTTTATTTTGTCGTGATTATTGAGTTTCTGTTACTTCCTGCTGGCTGACTCTCCAGCTTGATTGCAGCTTTGACTCTTGTCCACTTTCCGGGTGAGTCTCTTCATGAAGGGGGAGGGAGACGTTAAATAAGAATGAGGAGACATTGTTTGGACAACGAGGGAGAGGAGCGGATAATGATGAGGGTGGGAGAAGAAGAGGAAGAGGAGGACAACTGTTGGCTTTAGGGGTCGCGTCCAGTTTGTGCAGCTGAAACCTGAAGTCTCAGCTCGTAGCTTCCTGTTTTGATCCGATCACACGAGCAGCCGCTGATATTAAGCGTCGATGCTGAAGAATATAAAACCGCAGCGGAGAATTTAATATCCGAAATATGATGAAGGTGGAGGAGGAAGAGCAGCGACAGGAAGCCAAACTGAAATCAATCAGAGGTCAGGAAGAAACACGAAACTACGAGGGAGGAGAGATGAAGACAAACAGCAGCTGAAGGGTGAAGGGGTCATCTTCATCATCAAGATGTTAATGCTCATCATCATCATCATCAACATTATTTTGATTGTCAGGACTCTTATCATCATTATCATTAAAATGTGACACTGAATCAATAAAAAGATAATAATTTGATCCAATCATCATCTTCATCATCATCGCAATCATCGACATTATCAACATGACCTGTTTTCATGTTTCATTAATTATAAATATAAAATGTTATTCATGATTTTTTTAAATGACTTACGGAAGAAAATACAAATAAAATGAAAATAAAATAGAAAGAAATAAGAAAAAACTGATAAACTAAAATAATTAATGAATATAAATCAAAAACAAATCAAAATAAAAACTGGAAAAATGATTTTTGAAAATTTTAGAGGGATAAAAGAATCTTCATCATCATCATCATCATCATCATCATCATCTCCATCTTTCTATAATGTTCATGCTGACCTTCATGGTCATCTTCATTATCGCCATCACCATCACCATAATCAATATCATCATCGTTATCATCTCTGCCGGCGCCTTCATCATCGTCTTGATCGTAATCTTAATGTTCAGCAGCCACATTATAGTCATGGCGGTCGTAATCTTCATCGTGCCGCGCTCTTCCTCGCTGATGTGTTTGCCGCTTCAGTCCCAGCTGCAGCAGAGTTCAGCACCACGGACAGCGACGGCGCGCAGAGGAGAAGAAGAAGAGGAAGAGGAGGAGGAAGAGGAAGGAAGTGCTTTATTAATGTCTGACTGGGGAAATTTAATTTTTAATTATTTAAATTTTTCATGTATTATTCATCACACACACACACACACACACACACGCACACACACCTACAGACACACATTAATGGACAGAGTCCAGTGACAGCTGCTTCACAGCGGACGCTCCAGGCGGTTTGGAGCTTTGCTAAAAAGCCCGTCGGCGGCGCTGAAGATCCCCTCAGGAGCTGGTGGAGACCAAACACAGAGCTAAAAAAACAAAAGAGTCATCAGGCGACACAAACAACAAACAAACAACAACTGTGACTGATGGCTGTGTCAGTTAGCAGCTGGTGGCTAACAAGGTCAGAACGCCGGAGCCTCAGAACAGCCAACATGGTGTCCACATAAACGGAGCGAGGACGCCGTTTGTCTGATGAATGTGTGAGTTTTCAACCAATGAGCACATTTTTTACCTGCTCTCCCTAAAAAATGCTGTTTGAGGATTTGAGGACTCGGCTTAAGGGTTAAGATTAGAGCTAAGTTTAGGTTTATGGTTGAGTGTGTGTGTGTGTGTGTGTGTGTGTGTGTGTGTGTGTGTGTGTGTGTGTGTGTGTGTGTGTGTGGCAGCCCCTCATCCATCACTGTGTATTCAAACAGGCAGCAGCTCTGAACGCTGGCTAAGCAGAAGGTGGAGAGCAAATTAAAAACATTTACACACACACACACACACACACACACACACACACACACACACACACACACACACACACACACACACACACACACACACACGCTGTTGGTGCATTAACAGCTGTCCGTCACCACTGGAACACACACACTTGCAGCATCGCCGAGGTCTGAGGAAGAGTGTGATGAGGCCGAGTCTCACCTGCAGGACGTGAAGGTCAGCATCTGATGACATCGACGACAAAACACGAGGCAACACCATCAAACACAGGACACAAACATCATTTCAGAAGTCATTTAAAGGCCATCAGGCCACTTAAACACCTCCTGCAGGCGCAGTTTCGCTCACTGGCTGTCATCTCCAAACAGGTAGAAAACATTTTGAAGCCCGTTCGAGCCGAACAGGAAGCCTTTTCAAATGAGCAGGTAACATTTTGAACCCAGCAGGCGTCGTTTGAGCCTCTTTGTTCTCCCCGACTGTCACGCCGCCTCTCTCATCCTCGAGGTCAGAGATCAATGTGTCATTCATCGTCCGCCGTTTGTCTCCCTTTAATAAACCTGCTGGCTCTCTCTCACCTGTGCTTCCCACCCTGCTGGAGGCATTTTAGATCGGATTCATGCCGGTACCTGTATGTTAATAAAGCCATAATCTAACCGCGGCTGATTCTTCCCCGTCAGGACTGAGGGGTGAGCGGTGAGCAGGGGGTCTGCAGGCGAACAGCAGGTGAGGAATCAAACAAAGAATGAGGGGGTCGACACATGGCTGGGCCTGGTTTTAGCAGGGAGACATTTTCTCACAATTAAGACTTCCACAGATAAATACACCACATCTATATGAGTTAAAACAACATAAACTAAATTCAATCTGCCTCTGCAATGAACTCAGAAACACTGCAGAACGCGCCCACGTCGCTGCACTGAACGTCACACTGAGCGCTCAGAATTTGCATGAATTGCTTGAATGTAAATTAAACACATGCAAATTAGAAAAGTCTCAAAGAGTTGGTGTGAGATATAAAATTGGTTTGAGGTACGTCGAGGCATCACCATGACAAAGTCGCCTCAAACTGCACACGCTGCCCGATGTGACGGCAGGTTTCCCTCATCAGCTGTAAACCTGCTGAAGCTCTGAACCCCAATCAGCCAATCAGCAACCGCCTTGAAATGGACCAGAGAGCAAACTCCCAGACAAGCATAGCAGCCACTTATAACTACTTATCTTAGCTGGTCACCAAGCAAGCATCAACTCTGACAGCGTGAGAGCAAGCGTGCAGAGCCAGTAAGCGATCAATGGAAAATATTTAGATTTATCAGGTTTTCATGTGATCGAGGTGACTTGAAGTTGAAAGGTGTTTGCACACGTAACATCAAATGCATGCTTTTAATGCAGTGAGAGGCGGATGCAGGTGGAGGTGTGCTTCCTCTCGGTCCACCCAGGTGTCCAACGCTGCAGGAAGCTGACAGCGATGTGGAAGTGATGCGGGCGAGCGAGGGATCACTCGGAGCAGCTGCAGCTCAGCGTGACGCCCTGGATGAAGACGGTCGTACTTCAGCTCGTGCTAACTTTAAACTTCGATCTGAGCGTTTCAGCTGTAGAGCCGCTATCAGAGCACAGCGCTCAGCCGGTGAAGTGGAAAAGAAAAACTACTTCTACCTCAAATTTAATGTGCACTGTCAAAATTACTCAGTTTGTGCTGCTGAGTCAAATTACCTGAAACAGACAAACAATACTGTTAATCATCAAAGTCTCTTCTTGAACTCTGAATGTTGGAAATGTGACAGAACAATCTGAACTCATGATCCAGCTGGAGCTTTTTGCCTTCATCCACCACAAAGAAGCAAACTCCACTTTCCATTTTCTGAAGAGAACCATGTGGTTGAAAGTTCCAGAACAGCAAGTGGACTTTTAGATTGTTATTTCAAAGTACTGTTAACATTTTACCATCATTTTGGGGGTCGAAGAGGGTGAAGGGTGTTCTGGGTAAATGAAGGTCTGACAAACTTCCTGCTTGAAGGTGGATTCAACCCAGAAAACTGAGCTGGAAACGTTAAAGCTGCATTGATCGGGTCTTTTTACCCAGAAATCCACAACGAGCTAGAGATCATTTGCTGATCAGATGGAAAAAGATGGCGGCGGCGTGGAGACCAGTTCTAGAAACTGTGCACGGATGAGTTTGCATTAGTTGGTCCAACTCTGACACTCGTGGGTCCTTCGAGCGTCTACATGAGACGATGGCTGATTCTGTGGAATGAGGCCATCTACAACATCTCAAACTGTCAATCATGTCAACGTCCAATGAGACAGAAGCTGAAACTGAGAGGACTTTTTGTGGACACTTCAAAGGTATTGCTTCAAAGAGCCTCTCATTGGCTGCCAGCCTGCTGGGATCCAGTTTACAGCCGTTTTCCAGTCACTGGGAGTCCCTCTCCAGTCTCTGGTCTGGATTTCATTGTAACAACGTCCACTGGTTCATTGCAGGGTGTTGATTGGTCTCTGGTCTGTCTCTGTAGCTGCTGAATGCTCCACATGTTCACCAGCTGGTCTTTAACTGTGGCTTAGAGACAGGAAGTCTGCCACCAAACCAAAAACTAGGAGCCAAAAGAGGCTGAAAAGCTCCTGAAAGCTGCAGAGACCCAACATGAACGTCGGATAGAGACGTGTCCACTGAGGACAATGATGTTCAGGACAGCGCCGATGTTTTTTCCGATGTAATAATCTGTGCAGTTATGTGTTTTCTCTGCTTTTAGGACTCTTGATTTGTACTCAAAACCCGACTTCTCTTCCTTTATTTCATCCTTTTCTTTCTCCTCTTTTCCTCATGAACTGCTTTTCTCTTTCCTTCTGTACCTCTTTTCATACTTTTCCCAAATATTCCTTCTTTTTTCCTGATTAATCCTTTTGCTTTGCTTTTCTTTCTCTACCTTTTTCTCCTTTTCTTTCCTCTTTTCTCTTCATTACCTCTTGTTCACTTCCTGTCTCTCCTGTTTCCTCTCTTCCTCCGCTCTCTCTTCCCTCTTCCTCTCCATCTGCCATCACTAATGTCTCACTGTTTTTTTACTTCCCTCTGTAATCCCTCGCTCTTTGTTTCCCATGTTTGCTTGAAAGCTGCAGCTTGATGACTCAGGCCTTCCTCTTTCTCTTCTTCTGCTTCCCATCCATCTGTACATCTCCGCTCGTGTACAAACATAAAACATGACCTGTCTTTAAAAAAGAAAAGAAAATAAACTATACACTAGCATGTTGTTTTAAAAGAAAAGTAAAAACGCTGGCTCTGAATCAGGCATCGCGTCGAGGCGGGTTTCCAGAAACAGGAAGTCCTCTGAGAGAAAATCTAAAATGATCACAGCAGGTGCACTAAAGTGCTTTTTGGGGGTAGAGGGAGAATATTTTTGGCTCAATTGACAGTATGTCTGTATCCTCCGAGGAAGGTAGAAGACAAGACAAAAACACACACAACGAGCCTCCGTCTGCCTCCGCCCGACAGGAAACACACAGCTGCGGAGTTTACGGAGCAGGAGGAAGATGATGGAAATGCAGTTGTTGTGTTTTGGCGTTAATGCCTCGACTCTTCAGGGAGCGACAGATGAGCAGCTGTAACAAAGCTCCCCACAGCAACACACACACACACACACACACACACACACACACACACACACACACACACAGGGACAGCAGGTGGAGCAGCACACATACATAATGGTAATGGTGGAGCATAAAGTAAGTTTTCTTCCTGGATGGAGGCGTAGCATCATGCTAACTCTGTGCAGGTGATTTTTGTGAGTTTGTCCTCTTGCATAATTTCAGTTGTGCTGTGGACCAATGGCGTCTCTCAGACCGAGGCCGCTGTGACCACAGTCAGACAGCGACAGAAAGTGTCCCTGAAAGCCACCAACACAGCGGACAGTCTGCAGACCTGCTGGTGCTCTGTGAGGCTCAGCATGCTAACATACATAACATGCTAATGTTTAGCAGCTATAACCTATATACAGTTTCAGTTTAAGGCATTAACATGCTAACAATTGCTAATTAGCATTAAACACAAAACGTGCAGCTGAATCTGACTGGAAAGTTAATGTTGCAGTTATTTTGACCTGATGGTGGCACCAGAGGAAAAGTCAGCGGATCAGTTTTTAGGTTCATCTTGAGGGGAAGACGAATGGCTGAAGTCAGTGGGATTCATCCTCTGTGGAGCATGGATGTCACAAAACTTCACAGCAATTCATCCCAACAGTTTGAAGTAGTGGAGACAGATGCCGTCATGCAGCCGTATGAAGCTTGTAAAACCGTTATTAATCCACTGCTCCGCTGTCCATCTGGATTCTCAGCACGAACAGTTTATTTGCCAAAACTCTGCCAAAACACACTGAATCCACCGGCACAAAGCTTCACCAGGAGCTGCAGAAGTTTCTCTGAAAGTTTTGATGAGTATGGTCCACAGCGGACACGGGCGACGTTTGGTCTGACCGAGTCTGCCGTCCGGGTTTCGGCGTTGGGTTCTGGCAGTGGATTGGTGGAGCTTTGTTTCTGTGGGGAATCTAAACAAGCGGCACATCCTTGGTCGTCCTCAGTGTCTCTGGCTGAAGCCCTGCAGACTCAAACTTTCTCATGGCCACTTTTGATTCAGTTGCTCTCAGCTTTATTTACAATTTAGCTCCAATTAGCATTGTGTCCAGCAGCTCTCGTCCAGCCATTAACTTGTGGTTGCGTCCTCGTTGCTTCCGTCCTCGCCGCCTGGTGCACGGCGGTTTGTGTGCAGATGAGCGGCTGCTCTGTTGCACCTGGTATCTTTTAGATGCAATTTCTCTGTATTTCATTGTAACCAGCTCATTATTATACAACCTCGCATTATTTTTCATCTTATTTGCCTCTGCTGGCTTTTGTTCGTCCTCCAGTTATTTGCAGTTTTGCTGGTTGCGGCGGTGTGATTCTGTGTCGGGGCGAGGCGATGTAGCTGACGTGAAGTCGTCATTATCCTCGAACGGCAGCGGCAGGGATTGGCTGTTAGCCAGCGCCATTCATTTCATACGATTGACTGTCAGTTGTGGAGCTTTACTGAGGAATCAACCAAGTTAATTGAGGCTTTTGTGCTGCAGAAGCTCCAAATAAATCAAGTCTTCCAGTCAAAAGGAGGTTGGACGTCCATTCCATTTCTTTCTGTTGTTGTTGCCCTAATGAGTCGTCAGCCCTGCAGCTTGGGGCTTCTAATGTTCACACATTTTCTGTGCAAGAAACAACTCGATGTTTCCCCTTCAAAGATGCAGGAAAACCGGAGGAAAACGAACGCGAACGCCTTTAACTTTAACGGCCTGGCCTCCCTTTTGTCCTTCCCTCCTCCACTTCCTGCCAGACGAGAACAGAAGGACTCAAAGACGCGTCTCGGTAATGAGCGTGCCCCGAGGGAGGAGAGGACACGCGCCGGCATATTTTTGAATAAACGCTTAATGCACTATCATCTTAACAAGGCGGCGTAATGGACGAGGCTGGGACCTGAAGCGGACAGGTAATCCATCCGTCATTCAGCTGATCAATCGACACCCTGCGTGCGGCTCGAGCCGGCTGTCTGGCTGCGTTTAAAGGACTGCAGGACTCTTTCTCTCAGATTCTTCTTCAGCTGCTGTTGTCCATCTCTTTATCTGCTCTGTCTTCCTTTCTCCCTGTTTTCTTTTCCAGTCAGTTTACTTTGTCCAACTCTTTGCTCTGCGTCTCGTGAACTGCTGAACAGGTTTTCATGAAGTTTGCCGTCAGTGCTCATGCTCTCATGAGGATGAATTCTAATTAGGTGGGCGACAGCCTCAACTTTCATCGGGCGTCATTATCAGGCCAGACTTTGACAACACTTCGGGGAAATCTGTGCAGCAGTTTGTGAAAAACAGAATCTGCTTTGGGCCAAAGGATGAAACCAAGCCAAACGTCTGCTGTGCTGACAAGAAATGTGAACAGAATTTTAAAAAAAGGGATTAATTAATTATTTTTCTTCAGGTTTTGGGTGGGTGGGCACAGAACATCATCCAATGAAACCACATTCATTTGTTCTGATCTTTACTTTGTGCACAACTTTACTTTGTCCATGTGCAGGAAAATTAGAATTAGTTGTTTATCTGAGTCATACAGAGTACAGCTGAAACCATTGGTCGATCAACAGATTCATAAATGGGGGGGGGGCCCCCAGCCATCGGGGGGCCCCGGCCACTTATTTACCACGATTATTGATAGGCCTGGGCTTTCAGGGACCTCTGTTGGTCCCTGGACGTCACTTTGAGAACCACTAATCTATTTTTTCAATATTCATCTCAAATGTCCCAGAAATTGTCCATTTATATGTGCAAAAAACAAATTTTTGTGGCGTGCACGGGTGGGGTGGGGGTGGAGCCCCAAGAGACCCGAGCAAAGCCACTGTTTGTGAACCTACAAAAAAAATCATTGGCATCTATTTTTATAGCTGGTTCATCATCGCTGTCATTGAATGAAGCAAAATTGTCCAAAAATCCTGTTTGGTGAAGGTGAAAACTTACTGGTTTTCTTGGTCTCTGTCATTAGAAACACGTGACGATCTCACCTACGGAAACTGTGATGGACATTTTGTACTATTTTGAATGAATCAGTAATAATAATAATAAAAAATCAGTAATAATAATACTGACAGGCGGCCGCTCTGGTCGCAGTGTGACTCACTGATTGGAGCACACGCCTTTGCCGGATGTCATTTTGGGAGGTCGAGGACCCAGAAAGCCTGAAGCATCTGATGTGGGAAAGTTTTGGATCATTTAAACTTGGGTCTTATTTTTGCAGTTTTCCGTCATTTCTTTCAAGAATAATAATGAATTCATTAAGTTTCGGTCTGGCTGGTCATGTTTCTTGGCCTGTCTGGCTTCTTCTCAGCGATGTCGCTTTAATATAACGAATCCTCAGCTCTTAACTTGTTGAACGCAGTTCTACAAACGCACCAAAACAAGCCGAGCAGAGCTCCCCTCACAGCCAAACAGGTGAGTGTTTTACAGTCGTACCTCTGTGGTTTGTTAATGCAGCGTTGGCTGCCGTCTCCAAGGAGCACTCAAAAGAAAAAATAAAAATCAGGAAGCTTTGAACCAGTTTCATTTTCAGAAATCAGTCTCTTTTGTGGACCGGAGCGTTCTGACAGAGTGAATTATCAGCAGCAACACGCCAGCCTCCGTCTGAGCATCACAAACATTTCCATTTCCCATTTTCCTCTCATCTTCCTGTGTCTCGCAGCTTTCATGGCTCTCAAAACAATCAGCTTCAATCACCCTTTTTTCATTAGTGTCGACAATTTTAACAAATTGTGCCCTATTTGATGATTGCCTAATTATTCCCTTTCATTTCTGTTGCATATCTAATTCAACAACTCCTTCATCTTTTCCTCTACGGCTACATTCGCCTCTGTTCTGCCTGTCAGCCCGCCGCAGACATCGGGACACGTCTGATTTTTATTGGCTGAACACGGATTTGCTTCGACATGCTTGTCTCGGAGCTGCAGCTCCTCTAAAGCCGTCTGTTTGTTGTTTTCTTTCAGCCGAACATGTGGCTCTTTAATTCCTGTCACCTTCCCGCTTCTCTGGCCGGTTTTCCAGCGTCGCCTCTTTCTCCTTCAGATTATTCAGAGGGAGTCCGGAGAAACCGGGAGCTCAACTTGTCATCTGCATGAATGCACAGATCCTACCTTAAATTCTGTGGCCTCAGGAAATTTACATGAAGACTTTGTCCAATTATTCTCTCCCTGGCAATATGGAGAGCGCGAGCGTCACGCATGGCCAGCCCGGCGGTGTCAGGCCGTGCTCTCTCCCTCTGTCAGTTTACAGAGCTGCTCTGTGGGCCGAACAGGTTTTCGGCCTCTAAGGACGCCCGGGACGGCGACGCGCTAACAGCTCCTGTCACACTGCAGAACGTGATTTTTAGAAACTCTTTACCTCCTGAAATCAACCAGATTGAACAGGACGCTGTTTGTACCATGTAGTTAACCCTTAAGAGATCCCAGGAACATTTGTGCCATTTGGTTTTTTATTTTCAAGCCATTTTGGCTGTGTTGAATGAATACAGCTCAAATTTACCAAAGGATATTCATTTTTAGAACATTTTAGAATTGTCTTCTCAGTCCTTTAGATTAGCCTAAAATGGCTAAGCTACACAAAAACCAACGCATTTGTTCCAAATGACCCATTGAAAACCATTGAAAATGCCATTTTGATCCCACATCCAACTTAACATAAACTAATGCTTTCCTTTATGTTAAGATTTCATTTTGGACTACTAGCTTTAAATTTTTTAATTTATTATATTTGTCCAGCAGATGGTGCTACTTTTAACCCTTCAAAGCATGCACACTTTTTACTGCGAGGGTGTCTTGCCACTGAAATGAGTGTGTTTCCCTTGATGTTGGATAATGGTGTGTGTGTCCGATCTGACGTCCAGCTACAGGAAATATGTAGATACTGGCATTTAAAGGGTTAAAATTCCCAAAATATAATTAATATTTTATATGTATATTTCAGGCTGAAGAAGTTTTAAAAGACTGAATCATTTAAAATGGAAAAAAATATGAATATATAATATTTTTACAGCAGTTTTTGGGGAGGTGACATTTTTTGTCATTAGGGACAAATGCATCAGTTTATTAAGGACCTCATAAGGGTTAAAAGTATGAGGACACACTTGCAGCGTGTGGGACTTGAACATGTCATATTGATCTGCAGCTCAGGGCTCAGGGCAGACCAGTCACATTGTTCCACAGCAAACTGGGAAAACCATTTCCATGTTGAAACAGCAAAGACACAAACTGTGTGAAGAACACGTCTTCTTAAAATATTGTATGTTGTACCTTTAACATCCTCCTTCACTTGAACTATGAGGTCCGTCCACATACTTTTGGCCACGTAGCACATCATTGTCTCACGTTTACATGATGAACCAGTGCATATTATCCACATGTTTCAGAGTTCAACACTTATTTAAAGTGGTTTTTGTTGATTTTATATAACATGACCTTTCCTCTGGCGCCACCCTCAGGACACTCGCAGTATAAGACAGAGCTGCAGGTTCAGCTGCATACATGAAAGTAATGACATCACAGTTGTGTTTTCATGTCACGTCACATCATGTTGCATCATCGTCACTGTCAGCAGTAAAGCAGCGCTCCTGTAATCTCGAACTCGTCCTGATCTTCATCCATCAGTGGAGGGAACGAGTCTGTATTTACAGTGCTGATGTTTGGATGGTGGGCCTCGGGCTCGGTCTGCTGGAGTATGATGTTTTCGTAATGAAGCGTTACAGATTCGGAACAGGTGATTCATCGTCTCATGACTCTCATTTTCTGCCTCGTTTATGATGCCTCGTATTTTACACCTCATTTGAATCTGGAGGCATGAGACATTGTAAAACAGCACGAGGGCATTAATGACTCCTGTTACACACTTAAGAAAATACTCGTATATTGTGGTGACTCACGGATTCTGCGGGCCAAGAGGGACGAGCAGCAGACAAAACATGCGGACTGGAGATCTGCAAGGAAGTCACTGATACTGAGAGACACCTGAAAGAAATGCTGCTTCTTTTATTCATGAAATACAGCTGATGGTTTTAGTAACTGCTCAGATTTTACTGCTGAATTAATGAGCACGGCCGCCTCCAGGTGCATCGGGTAAACTACATTTGTACTGTCAAAAGATTAACTCATTGTGTTTCCTTGAGGTCCAACAAAGGTGTCAAGTACATCCCCTTCCTCATAAAACAAGTATTTTAATCCAGCATTGTGAATATCTGTGTTTAACACCCCGTATCGTGGTGTCAGTTCTGTTATTTCCTGTTTTATTTTGAAAGTTTTCCCTCATGTGTCATCCTCTGCTTTACTTCCCGTGTTTTCCCGCCTTTGTGATTGTTGATTTGCTTCACCTGTCCCTCATTAGTCTTCCCACCTGGAGTATTTAAGCCTGTGTCTTCCCTCTGTCCATGCCAGTTTGTCCTTGTCCCTCGTGTGTCATGATGTCCAGTCCTAGACGGCGTTTGTCTTTTCCCTGAACCTCACTTGTTTTTGCATTTCTGCTTCCTTTTTGGGTTTGTTTGCCTGTTGAACCGTCCATGGTAATAAAAAAAAAAGAAAATGTGTTTTGTATTGGTAACTCATTTTGTCCTGGTTTATAGTTTTAACTTTTAGTGAGTTGGCTGGTACATTTCTTGACGCTAGCTGTGTTTTTTGCTATCGTGTTCCTGAATTCTTGTGCCTTTTTATGAAATGTTATTAAAGGATTGGTATTTCTGAGAGTTGATTCCTGTCTTTTGTCCTTCACTGCCTCCACTATCTAACAATTTATACTTACTGAACAACAGGAATGAGAAAAAAAGGCCTGCTTTTAATACAAGCCTGCTTCATTTGATGGTCCGTTACCTTCTTCAGTTGAGGTAAATAAAGGCCGCGGTCACAATTTGAGCATAAAATTTCTTTGATTCCTGCAACACATCGTGAGTGCTGACGTAATGCGACCACAGTTCAAACATTCATGGAGGCTAGGACAGGTTCATTTCAGTTTATTACAATTTAACTGTTGTTTGTAGTTTCTATCAGATGTGACGACACTGGCTGTATTCACACCTGCCTTGTTTGGTTTGAACCAAACCAGAAAAAATCTCTGGTGTGGACCTTTTGGGCTGGTGTGAATACAAACCATCAAACTTTGGTGCAGACCAAACAGCCGAGACCCAGCTGGAGGTGGTCTCGGTTCGCTTGATATGTGAAAGCGACCGCGCTCGGTCCGACCCAGTTCTAAAAATTATATGCCTTTTTGGACGCAACAGGCTCCCGTTGCTGCGGCATTATGAGGGCATTATGGGAAATATTGTTTTGATTAGTAACTCCGATTAGCAGCACATTATCAGACCATCGGATTAAAATGAGTCATGGCTCGTTGAATCTCCATAATCTCCATAGTTTTTCACCCCCCACCCCACCCTTTTTTTACCACGTTACCCCACCCCCGACCGTTTTGTCCAATGGTTGGTCCAATGATTTGCCCACATGTGGGTTTGCTGAAAAATTCTGGGGCTCTTGTGAAAACTGCACTGTGAAAAAGATCCAAACCAAAAAAGAAACGCTGTGTTTTGGTCCGAACCAAAGACAGCGGACCAAAGGACTCTCCTGGTCTGAATACGCCCACTGTAAGTTAATAGCTGAGATCTGGGAACATGTGAAATCACTAAAATGAGGTCTAAATGGCAAAAAACACCAATGTACAGATGATCAGACGAAAGATTCAAGTTATAGTACACAAGGATGATCCTTTAACCAGCGTTTTATGCAGAACCTTTCATTTCACAGAGCGGTACTGATACTTTAACTCCTGAAGGACCCGGCTGTGATCTTCTCTGAGTCAACAGTTTAAAGTCCTGATGGAAAAAATTTGTTTTCAGTGGTTTTCAGCTCGGCCGCCCACGCCGGTGCTGTATGCTCCCTGATGATGAAGAGGACGAGCCCGACAGTGGACAGTATTGATCCTGCGGCCTAATTACCAGGGCCGGCATATAATATTCCACGTGGCGATGGACGTGTCCTTCCTGTTCTACCTTTTAACCTCTGACTCAGTGTGCAGCAGGCCCAAGTGTTCAGTTACTTAGCAACTGCTGCGACGGGGCTGTCGGAGGGGACTGAGGAAATCAGTGGTCGGTGTTTCTGCTGCAGCCACTCGTTCACCTCCTGAGAGGCAAACACACCACCCTGTTTCTGATCAGCAGGCAGAGAAAACCTCTCACCTGTTTAAGTCAGTGGAACAAATGAAAAGGAAGATGTTGGTTCTGACACAAACCCATTTATTTAAGGAGCATTGTGAAATCATACCAGTGAGTATTTGTAGAGAAAAGTGGTCTGAGCATCGAGGTTAAAACCAAACGCCATCTGTGTGGAGACATTTTTAGCCAGTTACGTCTCAGCTTCAGCACATTTCAGCCTTTGTAAAAGTGGTTAAGGTTCAAGAAAAATTTCCCAAACTGAATTCTGTTTGAAACATCGGCGTCACCTGCCAGTTGTCTGAATCTTCTCATGAACCTTTATTGGCGTATTGCTGTGTCACCTCCAGCATGTGGACGTGACACCTTGTTCCTCTGAGGCCTGAGCTGCCATCACTCCATTTTCAAGCTGTCACGTCGAAGATTTTCAGCATTCGTGGGATGACAGGAGTGGAAGAGTCTCTCCACTCCAGATGAAAATCTTGTCCACTCACGAGTCCAGCGCTTTAACTTCACACCAGGTGTCCTCCAGGACGCTGTGACATCACTGTAGGGTCAGTCTCATCAGCTCTGGTTTCTGCTCTGTTCAGAGTAAAGGTCTGCTTTGATTGTTTTCTGACAGGTTCAAATCGATCTTAAAATACCCACATGCCCATAAAAGTGTTATTGGTTGCTGTAATTGTTCCTTTACTTCATTCCGGCTCTGAAGTCTCCTCCTAAATCTACTGAGAGATGAGGTGAAATGAAGCTTCAGCGGTCAGAGCGGTGGGTTATCTTACAAGCTAGTCCTGTTAGCATGACTACATTACATGACATTTAGCTGACACTTACAAGTGCATTCAGCCGTGTGGTGCAACCCAAAACTCCAAGGACTCTTCATCAGATACGCTGAACTGCTTCAGGTGCTCCATTTAGAAACAACAAGAGGAAGAGGAAGAGGAAGAGGCTCTTCTGTCGTTAGCAGTCTGAACAGATGAGCTTTCGGTCTGAAGACGTGTGGAGTTTCTGCTGGCTGGAACGAGCTCCCCGCTGACATCAGGACAGCAAACGGTGATTTTGTTCAGGGGTAGTGAGGGAGGATCAAAGCATACGGCGGAAACAGAGCACAGGAGACGGGCTGGGGTCTATGAAACTCCCTCTTTGTGCTTCTAGAGGCAAAAAGAGCTCGCTGAGCTGCAGACAGACGCAATAATGAAGTCTGTCCCAAAGAGTCCATTAGTGCGTCAAATGTCTTCATTTCCTGAAACACTTCTCCTGCTGGGGTGGGACCATTTCACCTGTTTCAATACAAATCCATCCAAAATATCAAAGCGTTGTGTTAGTGGGACGGCGGCACGGTGGAGCAGCAGGTAGTGCGCGTGCCTCACAGCAAGAAGGTTGCCGGTTCGATCCCCGGGTCAGGCAGGGCCTTTCTGTGTGAAGTTTGCATGTTCTTCCTGTGCACGCGTGGGTTCTCTCCGGCTTCCTCCCACAGACCAAAAACATGCTCATTATCATGTGAGTGTGAGTGTGAATGGTTATGTTGCAAACGACTGGCGACCGGTTCAGGGTGTACCCCGCCTCTCGCCCGATGACAGCTGGGATGGGCTCCAGCCCCCCCGCAACCCCGAAAGGGATAGCTGGGTATAGACAATGGATGGATGTGAGTGGGACACATTTGGGTCAGATAACAATGAAATATTTAGACTCATCACCTTTCATTTGCCTTCGACGGTAACCTCTGGCCCTCACTGGATTCAGTCTGGATGAGCCACCGACGTGCCGGACGGATGGATGGATGGATGGATGGATGGATGGATGGATGGATGGATGGATGGATGGACGGACGGATGGACGGATGTGTTGTGTGTGCTCGAGGTGTTACTCCTGAGTGAGATACAGTCTCTCAGATTTAGAAAAGTCTCGAAGCAAGGCGAGCTGCAGTGTGACCAGGTGAGATTATGGCGCTCCGCCGGCAGCATCGGGGCTGAATTTTAAGCGAAATGAGGGGATTTTTTTGGCAGGAAAACAGGAATCAACCACACGATACACTTCAATTTGTTCAAATTAACAACAGCCAGGGTGTGTTATTGCCTCTAATATTTCTGCATCGTACATTTGCATCACAACCGCTGACATCCAATCATTGTTTCTGATGAATCTCACCTTTTTTTCTGCCAGCAGTTCATATGAGCGCCCATCCAATAATTTATCTTTTGTCTGCTTGGTAAAAAAAAAAAAAGAAAAAAAGCCTCCTGGAGGACATTATTTTCCGTTATTACAATATGAGGGATTATAATTGTCCTCCCGCAATTACCTTCCCTCCTCCAGAGGCTTTGTCACTGGGAATGATTGGCCTCTAATATTAACCCAAATGCATTTAATCAGCTGGTGCAGGTTCCTCATGCCATATAATCACACTTGCAATTAAAAATGTATTACCTCTCTGCCTGTCAGGCTGGACCGAGCTGCCGGAGCGCCGGTCAGCTCGGCCGGCCTGATTAGCATTATTTTACCGTGGAGCGATACCGCCTCCATGCTGAGCCCGCCAGCAGCTGGATCCAGCACTCAACTCGCAGCGTTTAGTCAAACATGCAAATGTACTGTACAGTCAGAGGTGGAGAATCAAAGACAGAACGAAAGCAGAGCAGAGTCGCTCCTCAGGCTCGCGGATGGAGGTCAGGCGGCGTCACTTTGTCGAGTTAAATGAGGCTCCGAGCAGGAGCAGCTGCGTCTCTGTGAAGTGAATGAATTCACCTGAATACATTCAGGCTTCGGGGCTCGTTCGCCTTGTTTTCTGGAGATGTGTCAGTATGCTGAAGTCACCTGGACGTGCTGTCATTGGTGGAGGTCCGCTGGCTCAGGATCAGTCTGAGAAGGTGCTTTTTATTGATCTTCTTGGAGAAACTAGTCCTCTGCACTGACTCACTGCAGCAGTTTTAGCCACTGCGCCTCCTTCTGCTTCTTGTTAGCCGCCCAGTCTGCTTCCTGTTCGCTGTCTGTATTTCTAGTCTTTCCACTGCTTTCCTGTTTGCCTGTTCTGCTGTTACTTGCTCAGTTAGCTCGGATTTTTCAGCCCAGGTCAGGTCTTCGGCAACTTAATCAGCTCATTTGGTCCCCAGTTCTCACCCAGTCTGGTCCTTCAGGCGTTTCCTGCTTTCCCACCAGATATTTAAGTGTGACACTGAGCGAGCAGAGCCGTTATCTTGGATTGAAACAGCTACGCAGAGCAGCATGTGCTGTCCTATCAAGCAGTGAAAGTTAACAGAAATTGAACTCTCGCAGGTGTTCTGACCTCCACGGCAGCCATCTTTAATGGCGTTCAGTCATTGACAGGTGGGGGACATTATGGCGGCCACTTACGCTGCTGAGGGGACAGGAGGAAAAGTTATTTTTGTGCAGCCCTGTCGATTGCATGCTTGTTAGCCGTGCAGCGCTCTTCATTCTGCACACCTCACACACTTCACTGTGCACTCTGGCTCGTTTGGTGTGAAACAGCCAGTCGGCGGTCTGCTTGCTTTAATGAGTATCGGCTCTTTGCTGGAATCTGCTCCTCTGTCCACCTGTTTGTCTCTGCTTCTCGTGTCAGAGCCTCAGACTGATGCTTCTTCTTGTCGGATTTCCTTGACTGAGCCACTTCCCGTCCTTCCACAGGACCACAATCTTTATCTCCTCCGGGGTCCGTTCCCGAGCCGCCGTCTGTCCCTGAGCACCCGCCGGTTTGAGGCCGGCGTAGCGGTGGAGCAGATTGTCCAGGGATTGAGAGAAAAGAGGAGAAACACAGCCTGCTGAGACCCGTTTAACCTCATAATAACCAGCAGATTTCTCACCTGAGGCCCAGTTTACGCCCATGAACACCACATGTGACCTGCCGTGACCCAAACATCACCTCCCATGTATGAGAGCTCATGAGGTGGATGCTGGTGGTCAGTCACTATCATCATTATTCTTATTCATATCTGGACAATTGTACTTTTAAAACACAACATCTCTCTGCATTAACAGCTCAGTCAATCCATTAGAGGATTAAACATCTGCAATTGTTGTCTCTGTTAACGGGGCACCGCTTTGTTTGTATCTGCATGACTGACGGAGGCTTTTAAGCTGGAGGTTTTATTGGAGCCGCCGACTCCTGTGTGGTCAAACTGCTCCGTGTTAATCACAGCAATAAGATAAGCATAATTGGATATCTGACTTCCCGCAGCGTGTGAGTGCATGTACAGACAACATATTGATTTCCACTGTCTTCATAATTAAAATGATTTAGCTTCAGTAAAGAGACACTCTGCCTCTTATTGGCTCACCGGCGTGATAATTATCGTGTTTGTTATGTTCTATAAGAACGCCGTTCCTGCCTCCAATATCCTCCCCCGCTGAACAAACGGCTCGCTGCAAATCGCACCATCAGTCTCTGCTGGGTTTGAAATGCGGCGACCGAGACCTGCTGCTGGGATTTCTATTGGATCATGGTCACCTCGCTTCCAGCTGCCGGCGGGCGTCCAGCAGAGGAGAGAAGAAGAAGAAGAAGAAGAAAAGGTTAGAGATGCGCCTGTTTGCAGAGAGACTGTTCTGCACGTCGACACAGACGAGACGATTTCTGTCAGTTTGATTATGAACGTTTCGCTGATTAAACTCCAACGAAACAAACAAAAAGTAATTACAACTACAGAATTTTAATGTGTGAATCAGACGTCCGGATGGAAACTTCTGGAAAGCTCATGGCAGCACGACCGCCGCCTCGCTGCTTCTCTTCCTGCCACGAGCGACCGCGTCCTCAGCGGATCAGCGTAGGTCACGTGGTCAGTCTCTTCAATGTGCAAACAGCACGATGGCCGCTGAGCCTGAACGCCACCTGGGACACGTGAAAAGCCCAGTGTGGATGTTTTAACGCCATCGTCTCCACCATGAGTGGATAAAACACTCACAGACATCTTCACAGGCTCCCAGTAAAGCCGAGATCAGACTACACGAATCCAGTGTGGGCCGATGTTGGCTGACGAATGACCAGCATCATGGCGTCGGCGTCTATACCCGTATAGCCTGACACGCTAAACGACCTGTCGAGCAACGTCTGGGACGCTCCAACAAAACGTCCAGCATGTCATAAGTTTTTGTCTTGACACTGTGACATCTCCCACCACATGTTCCTTAGAGTCGACCAATCAGGCGCTCTCTCAAGAGTTCAGTCAGGTAAAGATGGCGAAGAGGAGGAGGAAGAGGGATGCTGAGGTTGGCGTGGTGAAGTTTAATCTACGACTCCTGACAGGTAAGACAGAGCAGCACCTGCCCTCTCCTTCTTCTGTATACATGAAACACAGGAAATCCATTTGTGTAACTGAAATCTGATTTGTTTTCACTTTTCCGTGCTTAATTTTCTCACGTGAAGCAGCGCTGGCGTCATTCTGTTAAACCTTTAACCTTTAAAATTAAACCTTTTCAGCGTCTCAAACTGGTTTCAGTCCAAACAGAAACATTAACTTCACGACTGGATCAGTTTGTCTCCGATCGTCAGCAGTCGTGTGATCTCAGACACGCGACAGGAAGAAAGAAACTGGTGCGCTGATTCTTTTCTAGAAGCTTCCTGGCAGCTTTAGAGGGAACAAATCGATTCGTCTCTCTCGTCTCTGGCTGGGTTTTCTCTCGTATTAATCTCCTGCTGTCCTCTCCCTCGTCACAGTCTGTGGTGTTTCTGTATTAACGAGCTCGTGTTAGCGAGGCCACTCGAGCAGCATCTGATCGTACGTGGCAGCCTGTAGTCTTATTTTTCTTCTGTAGCTCTTTGCCATGAAGCAGAAAATGTGGGCCACAGTGAGCCGAGAGCAGACGGCCATATCCTAATCATTTGTGATAGTCTGGTAATTAATGGGATTTGTTAATTGGGTCTGTCCTCCCCGGAGACGTTTCCTGTGAATATTCATGGAGCGCTCGGCGAACCTTCCTCCTGCAGTCACTTGAACTTTAGCCGCCTCAAACATACTGATTTTGTTTCCTGTCGCCGTCATTTTTCTCAAATGTGCCGCCGACTGTCCGGGCAATCAGCAGCTTCTAAATGTTTAATACAGCGCTACATGGGCAGATAATTCCCACAATGCTCCTCACTGTCAGGAAGCCAGGCCGCCGATGCCGCCGCGCGCTGGAGTCATAATTACGTTGGCGACATCCTGGCAAGTTCCAATCAGGTTGTTTTCTCTTCAAACAAGGCGTCCCTTCTGGCTTCGCCTCGTCGAGCTGACAGGTGGAGCGCCGCCGTCCGAGCGGCGCCGCCACACACACACACTCAGGTTGTTAGCCTGTTTGCTAACACGGCGTTGTCAGCAGCTACAGGTGTAGCCGAGTCAAACGGTGACACAGCGCTCACACGGGAGGAGTCATCAGCGTCAGTTTGTTTGTCTGCGAGCGTGAGGCGTTCAGGTGCTGCTGGAAATGTCTGCAGACGGCTGGTGTTGCTGTTTGTGCTGAGGCCGGATGTCCTAAAATGACTTACACTTATTCTTCAAATCAGATAAAAAAGAGACCAGACAGACAACCCAGTCCCCCCAGTCACACCCACACACTCCAGATCCAGTTAAGCTCAATTCAGAGAATTCTTTTTATTTTATTTGACAGTGTAATATTCCTGTTTTCTTTCTTAATGGTTTGAAGGCAGTGGTCCCAGTTCAGCACAGCCGCTGACGTTTGAAGCGATATATTAAAGTGGTAGTTGTCCTTCTCGGTGTGGACGACCTTCAACTGAAGATGATGAGCACCGAGTGAACTCCTCCTGGATGAAGATGCTGCTTCATCATCACTGAGCGTCCTGCTGCAGGAAAGTTTGCTCCTCCTTTCATTTGAGTGCTGCTCCTCCTCCCCCGCTCATCCACCTGCTCCTCCTCCCCCGCTCATCCACCTGCTCCTCCTCCCCCGCTCATCCACCTGCTCCTCCTCCCCCGCTCATCCACCTGCTCCTCCTCCAGGCAGTCCTCCCTCCCTCCCCTCCTTTCTGTCCTTTGCAGTCATCGGTGTGATGATGGCGTCCTGACCGTCCTCTCCTCGTCTGTCCTCGTCTGTCCTCTACATTGAGCCGCCTCGCCACTCGCTGTTTCTAAAAGCGTCTCTGGCTCTCGTCGGGGCTTCCTCGCCGCCCCCCTCCCTCCCACCGCACCAGGACAGCTGCTTTTTGGCTCAGCCAGGCGGAGGGGGGGGGCATCTCTGAGCCGATTGGCTCTCTGGAGCACAGAGGCGGGGAGAGCCTCATCCTGCCGCAGCTGATGGATCACCTGTCCGGGGCGGGACCTGCTGTGTGTGGGACTGCTGCTGCTGAGGAGGACGAAGGTTCATCCTGTTCTTCATCCTGACACACGCGACATTCAATTTACACTTTTACAGGAAAATCTATTTATTCTGACTCTCACACACGCACACACACACACACACACACACACACACACACACACACACACACACACACACCGTCCTGCTGCCACCAACACTCACTACACCAAATGTGGATTCATCCGCCGCTGAAAATAGTCCCAACAAAGCTCTGTTTCTCCTGTTTGTCTGATAAAAAGTGAGCGTCTGACTGTTCACCTCCTGTTTTGAGCGCTGTGAAAGTCAAACTGAATTCAGTTTCTGTACAGATTAAACGTCCATGAGGAAATATTAAAACGTCAGATCTGATCTCGCAGTAACCAAACTCAGTGACTCTAAAAACTTCTCATCCCTCCAAAAAGAAGAAAGCTTGAAGTGATAAAATCCTCAAAAAGGATCATTTTTAAATTTTCTGTCTGTTCGTGTGTTTTTGGACTTTCTGAATGTCCTCCACAAACTCTGATGTCCTTCTGTGTCTGTCTCTCCTGGTTTGGGTCTCTTTCTTCCAGCAGTGAAAGCAGCAGATCAGCGTCCTCATGTCCTTCATCAGGCAGCTGGAGCGCTCAGGTGTCCACTTACTTTTGGCAGCGTCGTGTCAGTGAGCCTGCCGCTCTGACTGAACCTGGTTCGCTGAGCTCCGTCTCCTCCGTCATCATTTGTTTTAACGTCAGCGTTTCTGGAAAGTCGCCTCATTTTCCTTTCGCTTTCCCGGAGCTCAGCAGCTTGTGGACATTTGTGGACGTTTGGGGACACCACCATCGAGTTTCAGCCTCTTTCTGCGTCTTTGTCCTTTTCCTGCAGATGTTTGTTACGAACACGACTGTGATTAAAGAGCAGCTTCAGTTTCACTTTACATACTTTAGAGTTGTTTTACCAACATTTTTCATATTTTCGAAGCGTTTAGGAAACATGTTTGCAGCTCATTCAGAGGAACGAACAGATGCTTTCTGCTCCACCAGCTTTAATTACTGCCTATCCTGAATCTGTGTCTTTGTTTGTGCGCTTAAATAGAAGAAACAAACATTTTCAACATATTTAGTCTCTCATCCCAAACAGGACTTTCCACCAGGTTAGAAACAGAGCAGCTGAAACGATTCATCAAGTAGTCGATCGACAGAGAAGTGAAGATGATGATGATGATGATGATGATGATGATGATGATGATGATGATGATGATGATGATGATCACTGAACGTTCACTGACTCCAGCGACTCACACGAGACGCTCTGATCCGTCCCCTGTTTGCACCACAGTGAACTGATCATCTTTGACTGCTGACGTCACCTTGGAGAAGTTGTGACTGCCGTTATCTCTGTTTTCTGCCCTTTGCTACAATAATCAGGAGGTTGAACGTAAAGTAACGGTCAGCCGCAGCTCTGCTCTGCACAGTCGACCTTTGTCTCTTTCGTCTTGGCAGATAAATCAGATGTGAGGGGACGCGATCGACGACGAGTTTCTGTTCTGGTCTACAGGACAAAATCACTGGATTTCCTCTGGAATGACACAAAAAACTGCAGTTGAAATAGATTCTATAGACTAAGAGCAGAGTCAGTTAACGACTGTGTACATTTATTTCATATAGTGCAGTAACTCAGACAGCAGAGTTGGTGTAAAGTTACTCTGTGAGTGCAGCAGCCAGTAAAAGGTCAGTTTAGACCAGAACGATGGAGGTGAAGAGAATTTAGTCTCTACTGTTATAAAGAGCAGCAGTGACACGGCTGCTGGGTAATCCACAGACCTCACTTTATAACTTCACAGGAACCGTACCAAGTGGCCAAAAGTATGTGGACAGCCCATCCACACACCTGCGGTGCACCTTTGTTCTGGTCCTGTTTTTCCTTCAGTGATGATCTAACGTCAGCTTCCACTGAGGCCGAGGCTCTGAGTCAGAGGACGTTTATTCAAAGGCTGAATGCAGAGCAGAGACAGGAAGCAAGAGGAAACAGGGATGAGAATTTGAAACCAAATCCAGCATCCTGCCTCGACCTCTGGACCACCTTGACCTCTGGACCACCTTGACCTCTGGGCCACCTTGACCTCTGGGCCACCTCGACCTCTGGACCACCTTGACCTCTGGTCCACCGGACCACCACAGGGGGTAAAGCTGCGGTCATGGCTGGATGAAAGCCTGGAGGCTTTTCAATAACACTTGTGTCTCAATCAATAACAGCTTTCTGTGCAGGACGTGGACCAGATCAGGTTCCTCGATCATAAACACGACCTGAAGCGTTTCTGATGTATAACCTCCATTTTCAGTGTAATGGCTGTGATTGTGTGATGGACTGTGGCAGAAAACGAGCCTTTGTGGACATAAAAGACAAATATCTGCACATTCATGCACTCTGCGGTCACTTCATGATCCACTGAAAGCATCTCTGCAGCCTGACGGTGGGGAGACATAACGTCCACATACTTTTGGCCGTTTACTGTCATTTGCACAGAAGAAACCGTTTCTACACAACGAGCACAAACACTTTTCTGGTAGATTCATGTGTTTGATGGCCTCGCCAGAGCAATCACGGTGATTATTGATCCACTTGTTGGCCATCTTGGCACATCTTCTTGTTGTTCATGGTGACTAAACTCGGCGCTCCGAACGACCGACCGGTGAAAATGTCGTTGATGTCGGTGTTCACTCCTCTCACATGGTGAAGGAGGATTAATCTGAAGCTTACTCCTGTTTACAGCAGCGAATCTGCATCTGATTTCAGAGATGTGCTGCGGCTGTTGAAGCACTTTTGTTTCCTGCACTTCATTCTGCACTGTAACAAAAGACTCAGGATATTTAATGCAAAGCTGCGTCTTCGCGCTGACAAACCTGACATGACAGTAAAATGAGCCTTTCCCGAGCCTCGTCAGCCCTGCGGAGATTTGAATAAAACAAAACAGCGGCCTTGAAACAAACAGGATAATTATGGCCTGGGGTGCAGAGTGCCTGTCTGTCTTCCTGTTGCTTTTATTCCACAAACACTGAACCGAAACAAGTCGCCTCTCGTCGCTGAGCGGCACCTCCGAGCCGCTCCGCAGAGCGCTCGGCGGCAGATATTAAGACCGTGACAGATGAAAATGAATCCTCTCCTCCCGCACTCTTTAGAAAAAGTGAGACAACAGAGGATTTTGAGTTATGTAACTGGCTGTAAACCATCAAGCAAACTGAAAGCAGACGAGGAGGAGGATTCACCGCTCTGCTGGAAATCTTCGTTTTAATGAAGATTGCTGTCTGTTTCTCACTGTGTCCCACTTCCATACATTAAACTCACTGTATGCAACATCATCTGTGAAGTGTGTAGCATAGAAACGCTGACAGTGCACCATTGTCGCAGCTACACAAGAAATTAACATGGTGCCTCTGCTGATTTACAGGAAATCATACAAGGCAGGAGCATGTCGTAAAGCCTGATTTCTAATGTGAAACTTTGACAAACAGTGATGAGAAATGTTTTCCTCAGCTTCAGTCTGCTGTTTTATTTTCTGTCCTGAACCCTTTTCACCGCCTTCCAGTAAGTGTTCACATTTTGTTCTTCCGTGTCTGTTGAGTGTATGTTTTTCCAGAAAAACTTTTTTTTTTTTGTCTTCCTGCTGATGTTTTTAACTGTACGTCATGAAGCGCTGCAGGTTCAAAGACTCAGAGTCAGTATTAAGAGCTGCAAACTAAACTTCAGTGGAGGCAGTTCAACACGTCTGACATTCAAGACGTCGGGGGAACGTTGCTGCTGACTGCACGACGACAAAGATAAACCTCATTATGCTCTAATTCGTATAAATTTCAGGAACAGAAATCTGACCTAAAATAAAACCAAAATGTGTGTTTTGGTTTTTTCTTTGCACCAGTCTGAAAGAACCAAAATGGCCCAATATCTCAAAATTGAGCAGTGCTTTAAGTTCATGACACTAAAAACTGATTTTTAGAAAATATATGACTGGAAATATTAAGGTGGCGTAAACACAAATTCACTTGAAAGTGTTTAATTAGCCACATTAATCTGCAGATCAGACTGTGTGTGTTCACCACAGCCAAGCAGACTCCCACCATCTCTGATGTTTGTGCTTTTACGTTATAAAACAAGAATTTAAGCAAATAATATTTTGAGTGAGGATGCATTAAACGAGAGGTCGGTCCTGACCCTTTCTCAAACTGGCCACTGTGGTGTAAGAAGTACTCAGATCCTTCTCTGAAGGCAGACTATCAATGCAGCTCCTAAGTGCTTTCCAAAAGCAGCCAGATTAGACAACATTTTGCCTCTCATCCAACGGACTTCTTCTGCTCTCAGGCAGTCCTGTAAAAATACTTGATTACATAAAAGTCCTGCATTCAGAAGTACACTCATGTAAAAGTACAGAAGTATCACCAGCATAATACACAGAGTATTTTTCCTCAAAGAGTGACCGAGGACATTTACCTCATCTGCAGAAGGTAAAGGCCTTTATTTGAAGCAGGCTTATATTAGAGGAAGGCCTTTATTTCATGTTATCATATTTTAGGATGCTCTGACTCGACTCTCCACTGGACCCAGTCTTTCTTTTCTCCATCTGAAGATGTCATTGGATCTGAGGGTTGCAGAGAAATTCATTTCCTGATACTGAATGTAAAAATAGAGAAAAGAAATCATCAGTTAAGATAATCCACGTTGTCTCTAATGCAGTTTCCTTCTTTAATTCAAACAATGAACATCAGCAGTCTGACGTGAGACAAAAAAAGGACAATCGTAGCACTACAAACAAAAATGATGCTTAAATCTTGCAATGAAGTGTTAAACTGAGCTGATTTGATTGCTGATGAACCTTTTTTACAGTGCATCAGTGCAATATCCAGAGAAATCCTGCGAGTTTTCAGTGAGAAGCGGGCCGATGAATTAAAGAGGAAGCTCTTCTTTGAACATGAACACGGACAGCAGCTTACACAGTATTTGCTTGCACTTAGTGCCTGAATGAATCATTCACTCATATAATTTATTGACTGGCACCTTTAAATGATGAATGACCAGGACAGAGCCTTTGGCAGCTGCTGAAATCCTCTGTGGGGGAGAGAAACAAGGAAGCTGGAAAATAAGAAAAACAGGCGGCCATAAATAAAACAGCAGTAATCACATATTGTTGTCACAAATCCCAGAACAAAGACGGGCATCCTTCTTCCCTGAAACCCAGTGGAAAAACAACAGTCACCCAGCGAGAAACATAGCCATATGCCTCAGACACACCTTGGCAGTTCTTATAATTACACTTTATCCTACAACAGTATTCTGCTGCTAGGACGCTTATTTACTGCTGAGGATTTGAATTATTCATATTTTGTTCTGTCTGGGTTCCCCAGAAGAATTGGCTCTTATAATGGATGTAAGGTGTCCATATGTTATTTACTGTCGGACATTCTGGGAAATTCTCTTGTTGGCCCCCACGGTTTGATGGAAAGATCAACATTTGCTTCATCAGCGAAGGTGCAGGAGGTGGTTAGCCTAGCTTATCATGACGACTGGAAGCAGGGGGAAACTGTTAGCCTAGCTCCATCTGAAAGGAAGAAATAACCTCCACTCTAGCTAACTAAATGCCAGCTAGTCCAAGAGTCGCCTGGGTTTTGTTGGTTATTGACAGACCTAAATGATGCTGTGAGATTATGGATGTCATGAAATAGGAGGTGTGATACAGCGAGGGCCAAGTTAGCAAACTGTAGCACGTGAGCTAACCAGAAATGTGCTGAATTAGGTCGTGAAATGCTAGCATATATATATATTTTAACTAGCACTAGCCAGCCATAATTGCCTTTCAAGCTAGCTGGTTTGCTAACTGGCAGAAAACAGTGTCAGGATGGTTTCCTATTGGTCGACAGCACTAATTTTACTGCAAACAACAAATCATGCAAAACCTCAAGAACCTCGGTTGCTTTCACAAGCAAATGCACTGATTGCAGTAATTACACTGAAATCAAGTGACTTCAGTCTGAGTTGGCCGATGTAGCGTAGCGTCTCTTGTGCTAAGCTAGGCTAAACACAGCTACACGTGTCCTGGATTGACAGTGTCTCTGTACCAGAAACATGGAGATAAATATCAGTTTTCTCAAACAGTGCAGCTCCTTAATGATGTCTTACAGTCGAACATCCGTCTTAATAAGCCGTTTTTCTTTCTATGTCTGTGAGAAGAGACAGGATGAAGAATAATGTCAGTGTTTCAATTCTGTTGTTTTCTTTCTTACTTTAGAAAACAAAGTTAGGACTCAAGTTTATGACTGAAAAACTGGTTAAGAGACACTTTTCAGTGGAACTGAATTAGGTGGCCTATCCTCTTTCTGAAGAGGAAAACACAGCGATTGCACTTCATTAATGGACAGAACACAGAGTCAACACACAGGCTTGTTTTCCTGTCCACGTCTCCTTCCTGTGAGCCTGTTTTCTGCCCTTTCTTCTCTTTCTCTGGGCTTTGTGTTTTCACAGCACTCCGCTGAGATTACTTCTCACATTTCTGCCGAGGACTATTTCTACTCTGTCACACCTGTCGGGGTGACAAAAGAGCAAAAACAGAAGCCTTTCCTCATATTCTCACTTTGGCTTTACGCATCATTTACTGTCCCACGTAATGCCGCCTCCCCCTGCGTCGGCGCAGCAGGGCTGACCTCCTCCTCTGAAGCCGACCCTGCAGCCCCTCTAATGACAGCCTGCGACTTATAGGTGTCAGAAACAAAGAGGACATCTATTCATGAAACGCTCATAAATAAAACATGAGGGGGTTCATTTGTATGACAGGTGGAGCGGACCAGGGATTATTTCTACAGATATAAGGAAGAGCTGCTGGAGGACGTGTCACCTACAGGCTGTCATACACTAACTGGGTTAATGTCGCTGACACTGGCTGGCGTCTGCCTGCCGCTTCCCTGTGCCGCGCTGCTTGCTTTTTTCCTCACTTTGAAACGTATTTCCTCCCAGCTGATGGGTAAAATCACTGTAAAGTAGCTGTGAGATGTCTGTTAAATGCGCTCAGCGGCTTTGATCCCAGGGGAGATGCAGCGCTGACGAGTTTTACATGGAAACATACAGCTGCAGCCTGCAGGCTGATAATGAAGCTGTGACCAACTGGAGGATGAATGTAGATCCGCTGACCTGCGATTACAGCCGCAAAGCTCCCACAGTCATTATTTCTGCCTGTTATGACAGAACCTGCCCGTCGTACAGCTCTCTCCTGTTGACCCAGACATATTTAGCAAGTTTGAGGTTCGTTCATGTCGAAATTTTGTTTGCGTGGAAGCTAAAATTAACAAAAGATGCTAAAAAGGACGACCCCTAAACAAATGGCCACGAGTCTTTTACAGGAATTGTTTCATTTTCTTGAAATGGTGCAGAATTGGAGTTAAATGTGTAAAATAAAGCATTGTGTTTGTGCTGCTAAGCTTCAGATAATTTATTAAAAAAGAATCAGCTTTCTTCACCCACAAAAATGGCATTAGCACTGCGTTAGCTTTGCAAACTAGCGTCAGTAAATGAGAAACTTGGCTGGGATCAGTTTCAGGTGTCAGATTCAGCAGGTGCAGTCATTCGGTGTCAGATACGGGTCCAGGTGTGAGACCAGGTCTGGGTCTCACCTTTAGGCAGAGCTCACACACGCTGCGTCGACAGCCTGAGTTAGCACGCGTCAAGGCAGCACTAACATGGATCCCGTGTGTGAACGTCATCCTTAACCCTTCAGCCATGAGCGACAGCAGCGTGATTCACCACAGAGAAACCTGAGCGAGCGACAGCTTGGAGACAGGTGGGAAAGTTTCATGTGTTTGCTCCTTTGCTCTGATTGGATGTGAGAGCAGAAAGACGCCATTCTGCTGAAACACTTGTGAGACAGTACCTGAGTGATGTCATACCGTGAAGCACACACACATCAGAGTTTATAGGCCCCCAGGTGAGAATGTTCTGCCAGTCTTGGACTAATTTCACCTGTTACGTTACTTTCCTCTTGTGCTTTGAGGGTTTTTGTATTTGTTCTCGTGTTCTAGATGTAATGACACCTCGAAGCCTTTTCTCAACAAACAGCACAGCTACAGTCTGACCCCAAAACGCCTCCGAGGTGTCACTTCCTGCAAAAACAGCTGACTTCAAGTATTCACCGTCCTCGGCTGCAGTCTCTGATAAGGTCCCTGAGGTCTGGTGGCTGCCTGCTTCCCCCCTGCTCAGGGGCCAGGTGGCCGGCCAGGGGCCAGCAAAGACGGAGAGAGGGGAGGCGGTCACGCTGATGAGGCGTAGCTCATCCATAACACTAATTGGACAGAGCGGCAGCTGCGGGCCTCTGGGTAATCAAAGCATCAGAGCCAGCGGCGTGCCCGGCTCGATTTTTTACAACCTCACATCAGCGGTGATGGAGGCGGCTGTCAGCGGCCGAGCTCGAGCGCATAGAGGTGATGGGAGCAGCCCGCAGACCAGGCAGCCGATTGGTCAGCCGGCGTCGCCACCGCCACCGCCATCGATCGGCCCAGCGGTGGCGGTGCGAGGACATTTTTTAGATGCAGGGACTGTTTCAGGAAGTGGGGACTATTTCATTTTTGAAAAGTGAGACCTTTGCGTGAGGTCCTCACTTCTTATTTTTGGAAAGTGAAAATTGCATTTTGAAGGTGGAGGCTGGATCTGTGAGGTCCTCGCTTCATCAGAGCAGGCCGAGAGAGGGGACGACTGTTGGAGAGTGGGGACCCTGTTCTGGAGGGGGACAGTCTTTTTTTGCATCTTTTGGACACGCGTGCACTGTTTCTGTGAGGCGAGCACATTTTGTCTGGTTCGTACTTCCTGTTGAGCTCCTGCACGTGTCTGATGGCGACTGTTCAGGTGAACCTCGTGTTTCAAAGTAAAGGCTTTCATTGGTTAAGTTAAGGCTAACGAATGTAAATCAATGCAAGAGAAAAACAGTGTGTATGTGTGTGTGTGTGTGTGTGTGTGTGTGTGTGTGTGTGTGTGTGTGTGTGGTCCAGTGTGTTGCTGCTTAGCCGTTAGCAGCCTGTTCTTGCCTCTGCTTAGCACCATCTAAGTGGAAATTCAATAAATGCGATGCAGCCCTCCTCTCTCGCTCACTGTCTCCCAGCCTCGCTCGGCCCTCGCTCGGCCCTCTGCAGGCTGGTGAGGCCGCTATTGATCTTCGGCGTCTTGTAACAGTCCAGCTTTAATTAGCAGCGGCGTCCTAAAGACAGCGCTCACTGATGGATCGGTGGACAGACGTAATCTTTCATTTTAACTATCTGTACATGAGCATGTTGTGCTATATGCTGTTTAGTGAGTCTGGTCACGTGATATCTGCTCGTCTGACGTCGTCTGTCTTCATTTGTCTTCCTGGTCGGCCTGTGGTTGGCAGAGTGAAGTGCTTGGCTGCAGACGAGTCAAATCTGTTCCATATTACTCTCTGTTGCATTTCCTGTTTTCCTGCGTGTGTGCTGGAAACAGTGAGTGGACACATGGCAGCGGGAACAGCAGCCTTCACCGCCGGCTATGCCTCGCTGACATCCAGCGCTAATGTAGAAGCTGGCCTCGGACGCCGCTTCGCACCGGCGTGGCAGCTGTTTGGCCAAACCTGCGCTCACGGCGAATGCACGGGCCCAGAAGCTCCGACTCTTTTATTTTTTGAGCTTCGACAGTCTGTTGGAGCTGCAGCCGTCCAGATTTTTATGTAAAAATCCAGCTGTCAGCTCACCCTGAATGAGAAAGTATGTTGGCAGCAGAGAAAGCTGCTGGAAATTCAGCTGTCAGGCCACTTACTGTACTGGTTAAAAAGATGGCTGGAGATGGAAAAACACAATGCTGCTTCCCATCAGTCCTGCGTCTTTCTATACTTTCTATAATGTCAGGAACCCCGTGTGCAGACCCGAGCTCACAGCACGAGTCCATCCCTCTGACTTCCTGTCTGTTGTCGCTTTAGCAAACATTCCTCAAACCAGAAGAAAAATCTCATTTTAACATTTCAGTGTTTCCTCTATGGCGTATTTTGTTTCCTGGTCTGTGATCAGCTTTACAGCCGTGCGCAGCTGCACATGAGCAGGCTCAGTAATTGGGTGCTGCTCTTCTTTTGCACATGAAGATCAGTTAAGTTAAGATGTTTAGTGTAACTCTGGAGGAAAAAACTGGTTTGAATTAGACTTGAAACTCCTCTAAAAAGGAGTCTGGACTCTGGGCTTTTGGAGTTTGACCCATCCTCGGGACTAAACCCGTCTCTCTGAGTCTCTTCCACCATTCTTCTTTTTTTCTGTTTCTCATAAATCCTCAAACTCAGAAGTCAACGCCTGCAGCCTCCTTCGGCGCCGTGGAGTGCAGCTTTAATCAGCGGTCGCACGAGGAGCTGCGGCGCAGGAAAAGCTCGAACTTTAAAGTTTTGATCAACACTAAATCAGCTTTCAGCCGCAGATTGAAACAACAAACGTTTGTGAATTGTCTCTCAGCATATTCCTCAGCTTTGCAGCAGCTGAGACGCGTTGACGCAGAGTTGATTCAAGCAGCAATCGATTGCTGTTTGTGTCGCCGTTCGGCTCAAGTCTCAGTTTGACAGTAGCATGTTGAAGAGTCCCAGAAGTGGAGTGAACAGTCGGCTTAATCTGATCCTAAGAGTAATGAGATGGTTTAATTACCAAAAGGGAAATCCCTATTCATCCCTGCAGTCTTATCTCTGTCAATGTGAGAAGTAACGTCTTGGATTTAAATGTGGATCCACAAATGACTTTGACTCAAACCTTCATAAGCTCTGAGAAAAGCAGCGTTAACTGTTTATCTGTTGGAACCATTAAAGTCACAGAGACATGAAATGACTCTGAAGCGTAAAATTACATACTGTACAAGTCTATGGATTAATGTCTGCTGTGGATGTGACTGTGTTCAGGTTTCAGGGAGTCTATAAGAGCCCATTAAACAGCTTTCTGTAAAGATGTGAATAAATGTCAGGAGTGAGGAGGCTCGGCGGCAGCATCCCTCTCTTGATGTGACTGCTGCTTCCACCACAGAGCGGCTCAGCACTCTGAACTTTCTCTGTATTTAAATAAACACCTCAACTAAAACACTGCCTCATCCAGCAGAGTGCCGCTCAGGACAAACTTCAGCGATAAAGCCCCACAGTTAGCACGCAGATAATAACGACGGCCTCAGCTTCCTTCGCCGGGTCCATTACCGTCAGGGCACCTGCATGTGCACTATGGCGTCATTGTTGTGACCATTACGGCGACGCTTTGGAAATAAACACATTTTCATTTACTGTCAGTACGAAGCCGAGAGGCTGTTAGCTTAGAGGAAGAGTTCAAAGTTCAAAAACACAACAACACCAACGCATCAAAACTCAATGATTAACGCAAAGTGTTTGTTTGATCCACACAAGCCTAAATCTGGAGGGAAGTTAGTGGATGTGCTGCTAACGACAGCTAGCGATGGAGTGTGGCTGTCAGAGGTAACCAGTCTTCATGCTAAGCTAGGCTAACCACTTCCTGGCTAGCTCCATGCTGAACAGAAAGATATGAGAGTCACATCGTGTCATTTTCAGCAGGAAAGCAAATGAGCGTAAATAATATTCTACATCCTGTTTCTGAACGTCATTCAGGTCCATCCATAACTGGTCGTTTGTTGGGGACTATTTTCAGCTGCGGATGAATCCACATTTGGTGCATTGATGTGTTTGTAATGGAGCTCAGGTTGTGATACACACACATTGGATGAAAGTAAGGAAAGATCAGACTTCTCCAAAGATGAAGACCGACACGTTCGGCCTTTCATGCGTATTGGTGTGTTTTGTTATCGTCCTCTGTGCTTTTAGGCCCGTCGGAGCTGCTGTTCCTCTGTTTTACTGTGTTCCCTTCCTCGTTTTATCCGGCTGCAGTCAAACAGGAGACGACACCTGTAAGTGGCGAGGTGACGAGGTGTGATCTAAACTCTCAGGAAATCAAACCGGGCCTCTCCGAGAGTTTTGACTGCTTGTCAAAGAGCAACCTGACAGCTTCAAATTCGTAGCTGCCATTCTCCCAGACAGGCGAGCCGAACATGTCATCAACTTTTCAGAGGCAGGACACTTTTCATTTTTTCTCTGTCGGGCGCGTCAGAGCAACTCAAACCGCGGCACATCTGCGCTGTTAGGAAGCCGGGCAGATGAAATGTGCCATTTCATGCTGCCCGGAGAAAAACTGTAAAGCGTGGAAACACCAAAGAGATCGTTTCCATCACGCTGCACAATACAGCCAAGAATAATGAAAATTTCTGACTTATTCAGCAATTCAGCTGCAACTCCGGACATGTTTTTTCTCTTCTTCCTGCCGTCAAAGTTAAAAAACTTCCTTGACGCCTTTACAAGTCTGAAAGGAACGTGCAGCCAAGCGAAGAGAAACCTCACCACACATTATCAGGAGCCGGCGCTCAGCGCAGAGGAAGAGCGCCGTTAAGAAACAGAACCTCGACACGACGCCTTTCATGAATCCTTATCCCGTCCCTCCAGGGCGCGGACCGGAGCTGGAAAGAACACAGATTGCATGCTGGGAGACGAGCGCTCCTCCTCGCTGCACATTATGAGCTCCAGATTGTTAAGTGTCAGGCTCCTGGTGTGCCGAGTTAAGAGGCGATAACAAAAGGCATCTGCAGCAGCAGCGTGAGATTCACAACACAAGAAGGTCGCCGTCAGCAGCCGCCCACATCTGGACGCTCGCTCAGCCCTTTGTTTACCTGCGCCCAGGTGTCTGCTGGCGTTTCATGATGAATTTAATGCTGTTAAGACCCACATATAAGGAAGTTAAAATTGATTTTTGAACACATCACGAGGTTTCAACTGACAGGTGCCCACAGAAACAGGGAGTTTAAAATCCAAGTCTGGGGTCCCAGTTCAGCACATTTTGGGTGGTCTCAGTCATTAAAGTGTTGCTCATTGGACGCAAATATTGCTGTAAAAGTCGACACTCAAATATCGGCGTCAACATGAAAAGGTTCGACTGCATTTTTTCCGTCTCAACATGCAGGTGACACTCACCTTACGAGCTTTACGTCCGGAGGCTAACGGGCTGCTAACGCTAACAGACGGCAGCTGTGCTTTGGGGTTTCTAATAATATGGATCTAATGTTAAAATGTGATGAAATGTTTGGGTTCAGTCCTAAAAACCTCATTTTGAATTTAAACATCCTGTCACTGCATCAAGAACACGTCACTAAAATCCAAAACAAATGTAGATTTCAGCAAACACCTGATAACTGAAATATTATGGTCACACCTTTTTCTCAGTGGTGATTTATTGATGATTGATAATAACTTTCCGTGTGCACGTTTTACATTAAGCGTGTATAATTAGTTTTCTGATAAGCAGACGCTCTTCTTCTGCTCTCTCCGTATTTACATCCTCTCCTCAGCTGGGCGGGTGCTGAACCATCTCGAGGCGGGTCGTCGTGATCCAGCTTGCGGTGGACGCCTGCTGGGGTTTAGCTGCAGCTATTGACTGTGTTTACGAGCCCCTTAAGCTGAGACAATATGAGGCAGCTGTCTGGGAAACCTGAGGCTCGTCTAATAAACTGTGCAGAGCTGAAGAAACTGCTGCAGCCTGTTCACGTCTGTTTTCACCAGCGCTCAGACAGAGCCAGTTTAGTTCAGGGACCCTCGTTTATTAATTATCAATTGATTAAAATTTGATTTGTTGACCAAACTTTGCATCCTAAGCGTTGGTTTAGTCCGTTCGGCCCGTCTCAGGTGTTTGGTCAGTTTCAGGTGAAAGCAGTTTGAGCTGAGGAGACATCAGCAGACAGCTGTCCTGCTCAGAAGACATCAGCTGGACGTGACAGTATTACATCAGAAGCAGGGTAACACTCATGGGAAGAAAGATATCTTGCAAATGTAAATGTCCTGTTTGACATCCGTCCATTTTGTCCAACCTTTTCTCCAGTCGAGCTGAGAAGAATCAGGTGTCAGCAACCAGGATGTGAAATTTACACTGAAAACAGGGTGATGGTGGCTGAGTGGAGCTTTTTCTAAATGCTACCCAGAATGCATTGTGTGTATGTTCGAGCTCTAACAGCATTGAATGCATTTCTTCCTCATGAAACGTGTGTAAAGCAGCTTTTCTGGGTAGTTTAAGCTGAAATCATTGTGTGCATGTGTGTGTGCGTCACTGTGCGTGAGGAAGATGTGGACGCACTCATTAAAGAACAGCTCGATTCGCCGTGTGGACAGACCGGTAACCAACTCATTAATCAGTTCACTTCAATGAATCCACAGAATGAGCATGACGGAGAGAATATGTGGCTCAGCTAGCTCTGCGGCTAACAGTTAGCGATCAGGACTTTGATCGTGTCAGTTTTGAAACACATGCATTTTGTTTTCAGGGCGGTTTGACGGAGAGATTCACTCAGAGCCGTTTAAAGAGGTCTGATGTGAGAACACCCACAGCCGGTGGGCGTCGGAAGTGTGTGTGAGTGTGTGTGAAATGGAGAGCAGCGGTGTGTGTGCGCTCTGACGGACGGCCTCCTGCTGCGTTCACACACGTCCTTCATTCTCCCTGTTTTGTTCTTTCTCACCTGAAAACACAGAAACGGATATCAGCGTCGAGCCGGCGCGTCCTGAGCGTCGCCTCAGATCCATTCCAGCATCAGCGTCCAGAAATGTGAACTCACAGCAGCGGTAACTGCGGCCGGGGAGCGATCAGGGTCACCTGGCCGAGGGCTGTGGAAATGGCAGGTGAGCCTCGGCCGTGCGGGAACGTTCTGGCTGCGGGACATAACGGCGGCGTGAGGGGCCCGGGTGCCGTGATGGGAGAGGTGCTTAATGTTAATACCTTCATTTATTTCTGCACTGTGCTGGGAGAGGAGGGAAGGGCTCCAATAAAAGCAGCTTTCACCTGCAGCCGATGGCAGGCCGCTAACAAAACATTAGCCATTTTGATCTATCCGCCACATTAAAATGTCACGTCTTCATTGTGTGAGGTGCCGTCACTGCAGGCCTGAGCGGCTGCTGCACATTACCCCCATACAGCGTCAGCGTGAATTAGCAGCCAGGCGGCTAATCAGCAGCTTTTCTTCTTCTTCAGAAATCATCCAGTTTGTTGGAGCTGGAGGGTCATTTCAGCCCATCTGAATGTGCAGAGGCGACATTTTGGGGTGGGGTTTCTTCACAATGATGCATCTGGGATCTTTCTGTTTGACGGAGGACAGTATTGTCCAAGAGGACGCCGCCTGTCTGCTGTTTGCTGGTGGTGTGCGGTGGCTTCATCAGAGCTCGCTGGCTGGAAACAGCTGCTGGAGACACACTGAGACAGAACCAGACAGGAAATGAGCCAGAAAACCAAAACCAGGAGCTAAAAGAGGCTAAAAAGCTCTGCAGAGCTGCAGAGATGGAAAGAAATCAGACTGCGACTTTTATTCTGGCTGCGTTAGTTATTAGATAACTGCGGGTTCTCTGAGATTAGACATTTTCACTTGGTTAAAATATCTTTGTCAGTGATCATTTTGCTCATTTTCAGTAATATTTCCTCCATTCTCCTGCTATTTCTCTTGTTTTTTGCAGTGCAGGCAGATAAAAGTCGTGAAGATTAACGTTATATTAATGTTAATGTTGCTCTGGCAGGGATTATTAACCACAGTAACTGAGCCGCAGGGGTGAACTCCACCCTCGAAGGCTGAATCTGCTTCAGGTGCCTCCTCTTCGTTTACTCCTCCAGGAATCCCAGGAGCTCGGCGGCCAGCCTTCATCGCCGGTAAAAAGCCTCCGTGCAGGTTCTCCGGTGGTCTTTTATCGCTCCGTGTCGGCTTCGGGTTAATGATGATCAGCTCTAATTCCTCCTATAAACTATTTTTACAGCTGCTGCTCTGGTCTCTGCTGACTCCCTCTGACCTGAGTTAGCAGCTTATGCACACACACTTGTCTTAATTCCCTCCATAAAGTCTTGATGGAGTTCCTCCTCAGTCCATAGAGGAGTTATACATCAGTTATATGTACAGTTGTTCATGTCTCTGATGTTATCGAGCAGCCGTTTCTCACGGCCGCTGCAGATTTTGTCATGTGTTCGCTGAATAATCGAGGTTAGCAGGTTCGACGAGGCCAGTTTAACGTCCTGTTACGAGACATATGGTTTCTCTCAGCTCCTTTTTAATACTGATGGACTCCTTTTCCCTTTCAAAATAAGAGGTTTAGCTCAGTCAGAGGTGTTGGCCTCTCTTTAAAGCAGCAACAGCAAACACATAAAACCAACAAACCATTGTTTCAGCTGTTTTTGACTGAATTCAAAGGATTAACGAGGTGTAAAAAAGTGTGGAAATTACTTAAATCTCATATTTTACTCAGATTCTGCCCTTTTTCAAAATCTGTCTTGAATTCATTGTGATGACTATTTAATAATAATCCATCCATCCATCCATCCATTTTCTATGCCACTTATCCCTTTCGGGGTCGCGGGGGGGCTGGAGCCTATCTCAGCTGTCAACGGGCGGGAGGCGGGGTACACCCTGGACCGGTCGCCAGCCGATCGCAGGGCGATATTTAATAATAATACTTTTTATGTTTGTTTACTGTTAAGCTAACATCAGTTACACACTCAGCACTTCCTGCACTAATGTGTCACATTAAAAGCCTTCCAGCGTCTGCAGGAAGTCTTGTCTTTCATTAGACATTGTGAGAAAAAACAGCAAAATAAGATAAAACGATGCTTTAATTCATTTAAAAAGGCTGACATCACAGTGACACAAACAGGTGGGAGCTGATTTAACAGCTGTCAATATCCAGTATGTCTTCCACCTGCAACATCGCGAAGCCTGAGCGAGACCAGTTCAGAGTCCAGAGACCAGTTCACAGTCCAGAAACCAGTTTAAAGTCCAGAGACCAGTTTACAGTCCAGAGGCCAGTTTAAAGTCCAGAGACCAGTTCACAGTCCAGAGACCAGTTCACAGTCCAGAGACCTGAAAGGTAAAGTGGCACAGATCTGCTTCCTGATTGCACAGCAGTGGTTGATTCAGGGACAAACAGAAAAAACAAAACTGAAGCCATGAATGCTGTTTGTTGTCAGTTTAAACCAGAGGCAGAAAATCCACACCTGCACAGGTAAAATCCACACCTGCAGAGGTAAGGTATGAGGGGCAGGAGCGTGATGTCGTGAGGAAGCTGCAGGTCATGCCTCTTAAAACATGCCTCTTGATTCGCTCTTGAAGCTGCCGAGGCTCTGACCTCACAGGTGGATTCGCCGTGTCGCGGCTTGGTCTGTACCTGAACCGGGCCTCAGCTGTGCTGCTAAATAAAACAGATCTGGGATCAGAGTAACGAGTAAACGCTCGCTCTGTCTGCCGCTGCTGAATGAACTGCTGTAAACTGCTGATTCCACTCGGCTTCATTTTTAGTAAACACCTGCTGGTCTTTTTTCTCTCTGCGTGGAGCAGCGGGAGCCGTCACATCCTGAACAGACCCTATTATTTGGCTGTTTGTACCTGCGCAGCAGACACCTGTCAGCCAGATTAATTACACTGCTATAGATGCAAGAATGGAGAAAAATGTGAAAAATGCCTCCAGCGTCCAGCAGATACTCTGTCCGACGTGTAGGAGTGTGAATAAAACCCAAACGAGCAGATGCATCCCGGTAATGTGAGTCTGGGTGTAAACAGAGCGAGCACACACCTGTCAGCTCGGCCGTTTGTCATCGTATCCGAACCACAGGTGGACTGTCGCCGCTGCCGATCAATACTTTTACGGGAACGATGGGTCAAATGTGTGATCAGCAGTCCGTTCTCACCAACTCTGGATCTGGAGCCTGTTAGCATCTTTAGCTCATAGCTTGTGAGCACGAGCTTGAATATGGATGTTCATTAACTTCTGTCCGATGGGACGTTCAGGGTCACTGACAGTCCTGCATCATCCGGCACGTCATCGTCTCCAAACCTGCTGAGGACGAGCTCATGTTTGACAGACGCATCATGAAAAGTGGACAAACAGAGCTTTCAGGCTTTGGGCTCTAAACGGGTCAGACGTTGCTGATGTGTGTCAGCCATTACTTGAAAAAACGTCCTTATGCCTCTGACGATGTTTTCATTTCAGTCGATTTTCATCATTTCAGATAAGCTGAAGGATGACATAAAGGACGTTTACTCGATGACTCACTGAGACACTAAATGTCTTTAGAAATTAGATCTTTTTTGCAGGGTTTTGTGCATTTCAGGCAGGAAAAAGTTGCTTCTTTCTGCCTGTTGTTCTTCCCTCAAAACAAGCCACAGCAAACAGCTTTGGACAGATGCAAATCACCTCATTAACTCCCTAACCTAAATCCATTCTGCAGCAGGAGAGATGAGCGAATGCGAGGAAGAGAAGGGAAAAGACAGGAAGGGGGAAGAAAAAGCTAAAAAAAAGAGAAAGGGCCTGATAAAACATCTGCTGGATTCGCCCATCTGTGCCAAGCCGAGCGAGCGAGGCCCGCTGTGAGAGGGAGGAGAAGGAGAGAGAGCCTGAGAGGTGGTGGGCGCAGAGAAAAGAAAGGAGGAGGAGATGGAGGCATGGTGCCCACGTCAACAAGTGCCAGGAATTGTTTTGGGGGGGAAAATGCATCATAATGAAGGCGGGGGCTGGGTGAAAATCCGCGGCTAACGCTAAATCCCTCAGGAAACAATTAAAGTGCCATTGTTTCTCACGGCCAGCTCAGATTCCCACAATTTTTTCATTTCTCTCTCACTCGGTTTTCACACCTCTTTTCTGACGATACTCTCTCCTAAAAAATACCCGTGTTTTCCTCTTCTGCTCGCTTTCAGAGGGATTTAGCGATTGATATGCCCGAGGCGCGGCTCCGCCGATCAGATGCGTGCCCCCGTCGGTGCTCCTCCACCTCGCCTTCCTTTATTTTTGTGTAAGCGCTTAGCTGAAGATGAAGGAGGCTTCTGGGTCAGCGGAGGACAAGATGTCTGCCTGATTACAGTTGAATTGGAAGAGATTATCCTCACGCTAAAAAGAGATTATCGCATTCTGCCTGCACGCTGCATGTAAAGACTACAGGCTGAGGTTTTAAAGTGGATACAGCAACAAACAGACAAAGGCGTCAGCGGCTGCGAGGACGTTTAAGGTTCCAATCCCAACTTAAGACGACAATACAGCAAACATCATGTCAGCCGGAGAATAAGTTCGAGTAAACCTCCACAGAGGGAAGAACTGTTGGTGTTTAATCCAGCTCTCCGAGTTAGGACTCACTCCCAGGATGATGTCTGCGTTCTTAAATGCTGGATTACCGACTGGAGCTCAGGACTCCCGGAGGCCGCGAAGGCCTCATCTTCACCGTACGTCAGCGGGTTTGGGATCATTTCATCGAAAGCTAATTCGCCCCAGAATATGTGTTTTATGAAAGTACTGACTCCTCCTGAAAGGATCAGCCTGACGATTTCTCTATTTTTCATGTCGTCTCTGAATCCCATTAAAAGACCAAACAGCCATTGTGCAATCATATCGCAGCGACCGTAACGAGGCGCAGCAGGTCTGCCGAGCGTTTGATTTCTCGAGGTGTTGGAACAGCGGGGCTGCTGGAGAGGCGCTCGATGTGCAGGGAGTTCGGAGGGAGGCGTCGCTTTTGTCCACAGTTAGAAAAGATGAAATAATGTTTTATGACCTCTCAGCTAATGTTAGCACGTGTGGCTAGCTCTAGCTAGCTTAATGATATCTATCAATCATCATCAATATCTATATACATTAATATGAGACTACAGCTAAATTTGCATTGTTTATCTCTTTTTCCACGTGTGGCAGGGCTGGAGGGGAGCAGCCAGAAGACAGAAACCACTCGTTAAATCACTCTGTGGTTCAATATTGTGTTCCCGTGCTGTTACCACTACCAATCTGTGAGGGGGACCACGCAACAGTGCTTAGCCCCCACCACAAGCCGGTGACCAGTTGGTTCAACCCGCCCAGTGCCTGAACGCTACACGACAGCTAAAGCTAAGAGCAAAACAGCAGCTGATTGAAACCTAGAATACAAATTAAGTTAACAAAGTTAACAAATCTATAATTTGCATTGCACACTAAATGTGACATGATAATAACACACCCACACTAAAGCTAACACAGCCACAACATGGCAATAACACACACGCTAAAGTTAATAACCATGTTATAACGTGCCAACAGGAAGTGCCTCAAACATCAATCATACTGAAGAGTCCAATAATCCATAACACTACAAGTGTGTCGACAAAGCCAACCTGAGAGGGTTAATGTCCAGAGGACTCAGGGCAGACATTACCAAGACCTCAGGGACGCAGACACCAGTATGACCAGGCAGACGGGAGACTAAAACCAAAAAACCCAACCCTAACCCTTTAACCCAAACCTGAACAACTGAAACCTGACTCTGACCCCTAACTCAAACCCTGCCATAACCCTGACCCTGACCCTGACCCTGACCCTGACCCTGACCCTGAGTCATTTACCATCGAAAACATTTTCTGATTCTCCTGAAGGATTTTCTGCGTTTCTTTGCTTTATGTGGACGAAATGTTTTATTGATTGTTTGGAGAAGAGCTGACAGATGAACTGAATGAAAATAATCATTAGCTGCTGTGAAGGAAGATCACAATCCAGCGTGGAGGAGCGATGGAGTCGTGATCACATGTTCAGCGTTTGAGTCGCAGCTGGCTGGAAGCAGATTAATGAGAAACCGTGAAGGATCTCTGATATGAGTGTGTGTGTGTGTGTGTGTGTGTGTGTGTGTGTGTGTGTGTGTGTGTGTGTGTGTGTGCGTGTGCGTGTGTGCGTGTGTGTGTTGTACATGAACATACATGTACAGAGTCCACAGTTCTTGCTCCACACGTCCATCAAAGCAGCTCATCCATGACGGTGAATGTGGAGCGAAGCTGTGGGCAGCTAATCCTTCGCTCTGCTAAATCGTGTTAGAATCAGCGTTTAATTAGCGGCTTGTTGTCGGCGTTCGCTCTGGACTCGACATCTGAGAGGAGGACGAGTGTGACGTCCACTCGCCAACACAGCATAAAGGTTCTTTTTTATCAGGATGTGATGATGATCAATCATAAATGATGTGTATCACACGAATGCTGTTTGTATTCATCTGCCTGGTGCTGTTTAAATGAGCTCTGGAGGGTTGAGGCTCTGGATCCTCCTGCGAGCAGCTTGTGCAGGTTGTTTGTGCTTCGGATGGAAAGAGGATCAAACCCCGGATGTTTGCCGTGACGTCTGATCAATTTAAAAGCTAATCTGCTTTAAATCCACTCGATCTATGTGTAGATAGTGAGAGCTGCGTGATCTGTGTAAGTAATACAGTGTATTTACGCAAGACCACCGAGTAACAGTGTGTGTGTGTGTGTGTGTGTGTGTGTGTGTGTGTGTGTGTGTGTGTGTGTGTGTGTGTGTGTGTGTGTGTGTGTGTGTGTGTGTGTGAGAGTGAAGGAGGCTGTTTGACAGGAGTCTCAGCCAATCACGCTGCTGTTCTCGTGTCAGCTCCTTCCAGCCCAAACTGTCAAATGTGGTGACGATGGAGTGGAAAACTCATTAAACACACAGGGCACACGGCAGACGAAGTAATCAGAGTACAGCAGCCAGGATGTGTCAATCCTCAGAGCAAGTGCGTTTCTGGGGGGGTCGCCAGGCGTCGCGTATGGCGACAGTCGTCCTGACACATCAGCCTGCAGCGACGAGCGTCGAGATGCTGCCAGTGTGCGAGTTTACATAAAGAAAGACGACGTTCAAATCACGTCATCCAGCAGGAACTGAAATGAGACGACGTTACTTACAGGAGAGCGCTGGTGGTGGACTGAAGGGCCACAGGCTGCATGCAGGAGGTCACGATGCGTTCACGGTGAAACACTTCAAACCGTCCCTGAGCGTGCAGGGCAGCGCACCATGCTGCACGCTGGGGCACCGTGGACGACCATTTATCATGTTTTATCTGCCACAGGGCCACCTGAGAGGCCGCCTCTGCTGAGTGCACCTGAGGCCAGAATTCAGACTGATGGAACGAGGCTAGCAGTTTCCCCCTGCTTCCAGTCTTTAAGCTAAGCTAGGCTAAACACACACCGGGCTGATCTGTGAGCTTTGAACACAGAGATGAAACTGAAAAACACATCTGCTCATCTGACTCTGAGGAAGACAGAGAAGGACGGGCTTTCCCAAAATTGAGTCTGCTCCTTTAATGACGTCACTTCCTGTTGCTGGCCACAAAGCGAACAGGCGGAAAACGTTAAACAGACGAGATGAGACGTTTTCCTCCTCCTGGTTTCATCTGCTCAGAGTAAAGTGAATGAACTGAAGTCTGTCTGAGGTGAGCTCTGTTCATGCAGCGGCTTCTTCCTCCTTTCATTCGCTGGCCTCCCTCCCCAGTAATTAGACCGAGACAACATAATAAATCAATACACAAGTGCCTGTCTGGAAGCTGAGCCACTTGAGGAGCTCGGGACATTAATGCGTTCAGCAGAGAATCAGACATTACGCTGTAATCAATCCTGCTGCACAAATCAACTTAGCCCTGCCCGTTGGGCCCTGCTTCCTGTTTTTTCCCCACCTGCTTTTGATAAATCCACTTCCTGTACATTAACGCAGGTCAATGGCTACCTCCGAGGTGTAAATGGCTGGCTGGTCTTTGGCACTTAACAGGAAGCACACTGTACACCAGATATTGAGTTTTCAATATCCAGTAATGCTGTGAAAACCAGATTACGGCTGCACTGGTTCACACTGCGCCTGCAGGGACTTCTGGGTTGCCACCTGTGATCGTAGCTGGGGGCTTGTCACAGACAGAGGTGGCCATTACCAGCACGATGATTCGATCCAGAGGACGCATGAAAGAGCGTCTGGAGTCTGTTTGGAAGCTGACGGAGGCCGACTCTGGAAACACCTGCCCTCAGGTGTCACTGACGTCACCGCCGTGTCTGAGACGAAGCGCGACCGCGGATGTTCGATCAGCTTCGGTCTTACACGGCAGAACACAAAGCTCTGTGATTGGATGTTTGTCAACGCGCCTTCGGAGCCGTCGTTGACTTTTTATGTCCACTGGCTTCAGGTAGCTTTTTATCAAAGAGACAAACCTTTGTGATCTCTTCAGACTCTCTGCCTGCGTGATGTTCAGAGGCAAAGCTGCTCTGATGAGCCGCAGCTCGGCTGGACGCTGGACGTACAGACACCGGAGTCCAGAGTCCACATCCCAACCCCGGGCTGTAGTTTGGTTTCGGCAGGCAAAGCACTTTGAGGTTGTGGTTTGGTGCGATACCTTTGTGCACTGGACCACCTGAGAATGAGACCCACCAATCAAACTGTCCGTCTCCACAATCACCTGCTGGCCTTTACGGTTTGTCTGAACCTGTTCAGGATTAAACCACAACATGAAGCTCAGCGATGCTGCCGTCACTGTTGGGTTTTCTGGTGTCGTCAGTTAACGTTTTCTCATTCAGTTAATTCATGAATGTAACGCGGTCAGTGTTTCCAAACGTATTTGCAGGTCGGCGTTACAAAAGCTGTTCCTCCAGTTTCATCGTCTGCTGTCAGTCACATGATGATGCAGTAACGTTTACTTCTGGACACCTGTACGGTGTAACTCCACCCACTCCACAGCGTGACTGCTGTCGCTTTGCATCATGGGTAATATGTCGCTACTTTACAGAGCGGTCTCACCTTTTCCTTCCTTTGCTTCATCGATCGCAGCACCTCGTTCACAAACACTTGATAAATAACTGCTTTTGTCGACATGAAGTGACACAATATAATTTAATAATTTATTACCTTGATTTATACGACAGGTTCAATTGATTTTCATTAATTCAGCAGGCTGTGAACAAGCATTATTAAGGACACACATTATGCTGACAGAGATTTATGCCATAAATGAGGTGGCAGTCCTCATTATGTGAATTTATAATCTATCACCTCTTTAAAATGCAATTATGTATTATTAGACTAATGGCAGAATACAATTCAGAGCACGGAGAGGAAAAAAACGGTGATCATTCTGAAAGTGAAATCAAATGGATGGTGAATATGGTTTGGAAAAAAAACTAACCAAAGTTTCCCATTACACATAAGTATGACTTGGTAATTATATGTGGGTAATGAGTCGACATTCCTGCATGTTTTGATTATGCTTGGGGGGAAAAAAATTCACCTCCGCTCCATTTGTCTTCTCATTAGCTTTAAATCTCTGTTAGTACAGACTGACTTCCTTTCATAATTACACAGTCAGATCTGCCGCTGCGAGAAAATAACAACCGATGCATCACTGGAGTTTAAAGTTTTCCTCAGCTCAACTTTAATTCTGTGTGTTTTGGGGGATTTTGGTGAACTTTGACTCGCGGCATCCTGCTGAAATGACACTGCCGTTTTTAACAAGGCTAGCAGTGAACTGTGAGCCGCTAATGCTCATTACGCACTGGAGCCCAAATCATGGATCAAAAATGGAGGAAGCTTCTGTTCTTAAACCACTTAGAGAGGCGAGAGTTTGACCTCAGGGTGGCGCTGCAAAGCCTTCATCACGTGCACGGCGACTCAGCTCGTCAGGCTCAGCTCTGCACCGTCACAGTTGGCTCAGCCGTCGTTTGTCCAGGCTGGACTTTGCATGAATTAACTGCTTTGAACTCAGCTGCTGCCTCGTATTATGATCCAACGCTAACACGCTAATGTTAGCACACATATGCTAATGCTTTGTGCGGGAAGGGCAATATTATTAAAATCCAGTTAACGTGCACATAAAGGAAGTTTAAAGCAAAGACATTAGCTGTCTCACATCTGTCCCTTTGACGCAGTTAGTCCACATGCGTCTCCAGTTTACACACTGTGATGTCTCAGGTTATCACACTCTGAATCTGATGAAGAGGAACAGACCGAACGAAATGATGAGGTGAGCTCTCGCTTTGTGTTGCTAACATCATCTAAAGCACCTTGAAACACAGGTGAAGCCGTGTTAGTGGACTCACCTTGCATAAGGTGATCAAACGTCCCAGTTTGTCCAGGATCGTCCCAGTTTCAAGCTGAGGGTGAGTCCCAGCAAAAATCTGCCAAACACTGAAAGCTCACCATCAAATTATCCAAATAAAGTAGATGGAAACATAAATAATGCACCACACTGTATGTGTTGAGCCAATCAGTCATATTAAGATAAGATAAGATAAGATAAGATAAGATAAGATAAGATAAGATAAGATAAGATAAGATTAAAAAAGATAAGATAAGATAAGATAAGATAAGATAAGATAAGATAAGATAAGATAAGATTAAAAAAGATAAGATAAGATTAAAAAAGATAAGATAAGATAAGATAAGATAAGATAAGATAAGATAAGATAAGATAAGACTTTTCGCTCCATCAATTTGCAATATAAAGTCAGTTTTTCTGACTCATTACGAACGATTCTGCTTCTGAAATGAACCCACGTGTTGTTTGTTTCCTCTCTGTCCTGCAGCTCCTGTGGCTGTGGTGTAAACGCTGCAGCTGAGAGGCGGAGCCGCGGCGCAGACAGACCTGGGATCAGCCTGTCAGAGCGCTGACAGACAGGCCGAACGCCACACGATGCGATCTAATGAGCCTCCCCTGCAGAGAGAGCGGGGGGCCAGAAAAATCCAATGAGCCAGAGTGACCGTGACACCGCTGCAGGTGTGTGTGTGTGTGTGTGTGTGTGTGTATGTGTGTGTGTGTGTGTGTGTGTGTGTGTGTGTGTGTGTGTGTGTGTGTGTGTGTGTGTGTGTGTGTGTGTGTGTGTGTGTGTGTGTGAAAAACAGCTGCCGCTACAACATGACACTATAACCTACAGGATGTACTGACACATGCCTGTATGCTCTGTGTGTGTGCGTGTGTGTGCGTGTGTGTGCGTGTGTGTGCGTGTGTGTGTGTGTGTGTGTGTGTGTGTGTGTGTGTGTGTGTGCGTGCGTGCGCGTGCTCTCCCAGCATGCCTTTCAGCTGCTCTTTGATGTGAGTATGCTGACATGAAGGAGCTCTCTGAAATCTCCTCCTCTGGCCTCATGGCGGGCGGGGGGGCGGGGGCGGCGGCGGCGGGTGGAGGAGAGCGGCGGGCGGTTGGGGCAACGTCCCTTCACACGGCCGCTGAAACCGCCGCCACAGCGGCTCGTTATCTTGGCTCAAACCCTCCACCCCACCCCTCACATGATGGAGACGTTGCCTCCGTCCTCACCAGCAGCCAGCTGACGGCTGATTCGTCCATCGTCTCAAAGGCGTGATGAGTGACGGTGTCAGTGGATGCTCGCATGAAACACCTTCAGGGACGAATCTGCTTCAGTTTGCACATCTTATGATGAAGCACAGTGATGACAGCGTTCAAACTCACCTGTGAAACTGCTCCTCTCTGCTCTTTGACTCTTTAATCAGCTCACTTTATTTACATGTTAGCATGTTTCGCTCTGTGCAGCCGACGGCGACGGTCGACCCCGAGGTCACATGAACATTTTCTATGCATTCGTGCTTTGATCTCTGTGCTATGTGATTGGCTGCAGGTGAGCGTGGCCGATTGACTGAGTGAATCATCGAGTGTGTGCTGTTCCAGGGAGCTGATTGGCTGCAGCCTCCGAGCGTGCGGCTTAAAAGGCCGTCGTTTCCCGCCTCCTGTGGCCTCTCTGCTCTCCACTGCGTGACACGCATTTTAAATAAAGCTTTAAACAGCCACAAATTCTGGAAGAGGACGAGGGAAGGCTCACTTTTCACTTTTTAACCAAATTTCCAGAAGATCTGCGACAGAAAGTGTGAATGAGCAACTGTTGTGTGAGTGCCATTAAACCACCACAGAAGAAGAAAAACAAAGAGATGTTGTCATTAAAGGAGCTCCAGTCAAAGGTCAAATGATGGAAGACATGAAGGAAGTCAGAGATTTCTGATAGCTTCGTGTATTAAAGTGAGGAAGGTCACAGACTCTTCATCGCTCCTCATCATGGAGAACGTTAAAGATCAGGTGTGTTTATTATAATAGTGAGTCCATTTAATGTTACGTTTGACACACCACATTATGGACAATTAAAGGGCCACACACACAATCAACACACCTTTCTGTCACACCTGAGCCCCTCCCACAGTGATGTCACACTGCACTGACACGCCCCCAAGTGCACGTCAGAGCAGCCAGGTGAGAGTTCAGCCACTGCAGGTGCAGAAAACAGGCGCATATGAAAACATCGGAGCTCATTTCTCCATTAAAACCAGTGTTTGTCTCAAAGTGGTCGATGACAGACGGGAGGACGTCCGTCTGAGAGCAGCTCAGAGCGTTTGTCGTGTGTAGGCTGAGCGATTTCATGACTGAACAACATGAGTCACAGTGAATAATCACTGTAATTAGTCCATTTTCTGTGTGTTTATGCGCGTCTAGTCGAGATAAAAGAGTTAATTAGCCCGCCTGTCATATAGTTTCACAGTAGGTCTCTCCAGAATTCCTCTTCATGAGGCTGCCATCACTTTCAGGAGGTGGATTACAACATGTTCTGTTCGCTGTCACAATGCAGATGTTTGAAAAGACACACAAAGAAAGATCAGGTGACCGAACTTCCTGTTTGTCAGGCTGAACTTCCTGTTTGTCAGGCTGAACTTCCTGTTCATCAGGCTGAACTTCCTGTTCGTCAGGCTGAACTTCCTGTTTGTCTGGCTGAACTTCCTGTTCATCAGGCTGAACTTCCTGTTCGTCAGGCTGAACTTCCTGTTTGTCTGGTTGAACTTCCTGTTCATCAGGCTGAACTTCCTGTTTGTCTGGCTGAACTTCCTGTTTGTCTGGCTGAACTTCCTGTTCATCAGGCTGAACTTCCTGTTCATCAGGCTGAACTTCCTGTCAGCCCAGCCTGCCGCCTGTTCTGAGGTCAGTTTCTGGTCAGCTGTGCAGGAGGACGTCTCTCTCCTCTAACTGCTGATGGTTCGTCGTCCTACGCAGGCTACAGTGGTGTCACATGACCTCCTGTGACACTGTGAGCCAATGGAGGAGCCGGACCTTTACCTGCATGCCGTCTGAAGGTGTGAGCAGCGTGATGTTGTCATGTGAGTCGATCAAAGTCGATTTTCACTTCATGTCTTAACGGTCTGTTTGGTTCCAGATGTTTCCACCGAGGTCAGAAGTGGAAGTTTTCAGAGCGCCTCAAAGGCTGTTCAGTCCACAGCAGCCATATTCTGGTGACACAGGAAGAACCTGAGACGAGCAGCAGCGTCCCCGCCTGCAGGACGCTGCCAGACCCCCAATCTGTTGGGGTCTGTCTAACACCTGCCGGCATCATGCTGCCTGTCTCTGAGGGTCTGAGGGTCCCCCAGCCTTCGTCTTAACACGCTAAGCCACAAGGCAGCGAGGCGGAGGCTGAAGGCTGACGGGGCGTGTCCGCACACAGGTGGGCCTCCAACATTCAGCTCGACACGAAGGCGGCGAGGAGGCGCAGGAGGAGTGAAGGAGCCTCAGAGGACTCCCATGCTCTGCTTCCTGTAGCCAGCGGCGGGGGGGTTAGGAGGGTTTTTAATTTAAGAATTTCCTTTCATGTTTTTGTATTTTTTATTTCTGGTTTTTCATCTATTTTCCATCAAATCGTTTTATTTGAACAGTAGTTTTCTTTTCAGCCTTTCATTTTTAATTAAATTGATATAATTAATGAACGTATAAATTAACCACAGATTTGTTTTTGAAATGATTCTCCACGCAGTCGTGTGCTAACCACGCAGGTATCCTCATCCACCCCCATCCCCCCCCACCCCCACCCCCCCAGCTCCCCCTCTCTGATCCACTCAGGTCCAGGTTCAGCCTTTGGGCTCCAGCTCCAGTTTACACACTAACCTCGTTTAAAATTCCTGTTTGCGCAACTGATGTTTTCCTCTCTGTTACAAACACATTTACATGACAAAAAGAATCATTTCTTCATCACTGCTTGACACTTGAATGGCTATTTTCCTTTTTTTCCCTCATTAAAATGGAAAGCTGGCGAGGTCCATTACTCGCTGAACACCCACGCGTCCTCGTCCTTTGTTGTGAGACGTTCCTGTTTGAGAGACTAATGGGCTGAAGATTTACAAAATAAAACATGAGCTAATGAAGATCCCTCATGTCATCAAATTATCAAATTAAAGTTCTTCCATCTGAACTTTTACTACTCAACAAGCAGAAATATTTCCACTTGTGTCCTCGTTTGAAGCGAAATGGAGCAACAGAAGCAGCGCCTGCATACAGATGAGCGAGCCGCCACCGCAGCGGCGTCCGTTTGCCTTTTCGCTGTGAGGACGCCTCCTTTCTGTGGACGAAGAAGACCCGGCTGACCACGGCTGAACGCTTCCTGAAACTCTCCCGCAGGACGGCGATGAGCTGAGCCCTCCTGAAAGCAAAATCACCATAAACACCAGATCTTCACATTCACGTGGCAGCGCCCTCTGGTGGCTGGAGGAAATACCTCGGGACACATTCTGCTCAGAGCTGCACAGTCCTCTCAGCCTGCTGCTTTAAATCAACAGAAAACAGAGCAGAATGGTTTTTCCTGCTGACGTGACCTGCATGAGTGTGCCACTTCAGTATTTGATTAAATGTCACCTTGAAACATCAAAAAAATACTTCCTGGAGTTCTGGATCACCATCAAACACCATCACTCATTTCTTGGTCGATGTCCCAACTTTCCCCCAAATTTAATTGACATCTGGTAACAAGCTACTAACAAGCCGAGCAGCACTGAAAAACATCTCCAGCATCAAATTCAAGATGGCCGCAGCCATGCGAGGGCGGCGGGGCCGAGCCGGAGTCCAGTCCAACACGACAACAGGAGCATCACGGCGGGAGGAGGATGTTTTAACGGTGACGCTGTGCTCATTTTGATAAATAAACAAAGAACTAATAATTTTCTGTTTTCCTATTTTTCATGTTTTTGTAAGAAACAGATGATTTTGCTCGTCTGCACCATTAAAACTGTCTCTCATCCCCCGTTCAGAGGTGATTTCAGCTGAATTCAGCCTTCATTTTCCTGAAGGAGACTCACCATGAACAGATATTTGACCAGCATCATGTTTGTAAAAAAGGAAAATCTAATCTGATGTGCTGCGTGCATCAGCCATCAGTAACTGCACTTCAAATAACAGCTTTCATATTTCCTCTTCAGCAAAGAAAGCCAGTAAAGCGCCGTGATGACAAACAGCCTGAGCTCGCCGTCGGAGCGATGCCTCCTGATCTCTGCTCTGACAGAACGATCCGGTCAGGACTGCAGGATCTCCTTAACCACAGAAGAAGAGCGGAGCTGAGGCTGCAGGAGAAAAAATGTGGTGTCAGGCGTTAAACGGGCAGCGAAGAGCGACAGGGGGTTTAAAAATGACGATACTTTATCCTTAAATTGTTTTGAGAGCCTCCTGCCAGCAGGGTCATGAATCAGCCTGTCCGGCGGTCCTTCTGGCGTTTCTGGGGACGGTGGCGGGGGCGGCGGGGGCGGTGACAGGTGAGCCGGCCCCGCTGCCTGAGCGTGGCCCTCCTCTTCATCATTTAACATTTAATCGAAGCTGCCACCTGTCCCGACTCTCGCCACCGCTTCCTTCCTTCCCTCCATTCATCTCTCAGAGCGGAGCAGCTGAAGATGAGCAGGGAAAAAAAGCTGCTTCCTCCTCTGTGATGGTTTGTGGTGTCAGGTGTAACAGGCCACAGCAGGAACATCAGTATACCTGTCACAGCGAAGAGCAGCAGGCCCCGCCCATCAGGAGGTGATCAGCCGGTCCATCCAGGTCCTCCTCCTTTTATCGATGGCGCAGCATCGGGGGCAGTTTTGGGGTTCAGTATCTTGCCCAAGGATACTTCAGCATGTGGACTGCCGAGGCCAGGGATCGAATCACCGACCTCTTGATCAGTGAACAACCGCTCTACCTCCTGGTCCATCCAGGTCCTCCTGGTCCATCCAGGTCCTCCTGGTCCATAACGGAGTGACATTGACATTTAAACAGCTGATGCGACGTCTCTCCTGGGAACTGCTTTACTAACCTGAGCTAACACATTAGCAGCTAACCTGGCTCCTTTAAAGCAGTCTGACAAAATGCTAATCTTGAATCATTTTGGAGTCTTATTTTGAAAAGTTGAAATGCTGTTGTATTGACTGCTGTGGCTCTGTGGCTGCTGGTGAAGAACCCGCACAGCGAACACGTCCTGGACCTCCTCGACCTCCTCAACCTCCTCCGTTTGCAGACCTTCTTGCTCTTTAAACCTCCGGCCACCAGAGGTCGCCCCCCTAACAATAAGCTCAAACTACCGCTACACCAAATTCAACGAAAAAGACAATTAAAGGCAACAGTTTGTCACTTTGAGCAGGTTTTCACTCGAAACAGATAAAATGGACAAAATCATGATATTTGTGAAATCACAAAACTGAAAAATATGAACATTTTCTGGAAAATAAATACATTTTTGTTCTTGTTATTGCAGCCAAAAATGTCCAGCTGCTTTATTTAAGAAAAGATTTTGACAAATTTCTGACATTAATGAAATCTAAATAACAACAATATTCTTATAAGTGGGTCCTGCTCATTGACTCAGAGGCTCCACACAACCTCAGATCAGAGACACTAAACAATAAGACAACATGACTCCTGACAAATATTACAAAATCACTAACTTTATGTCGTCATTTTGCAAATCTTCAGTTTTCCTCACACGCTTAAACGTGTCACCGTCTGAGTGAGGAGGCTGCTGGAGTGAAACGTGTTGGCCGGGCAGACGCAGGTGAGCGGCTGCATTGCTGCACAGTCATTAGAGGAACAGAGCCATCATTCATGTTATTAGCTCCACCTGCCAGAAGTCCGAATGTTTGCCGCGTCAAAAGTCTGCAAATCTGATTCTTTAGGCAACGATAAAGACAGAAGAGCGGTCTGATTCTGAAGTTTACAGGATTTACTGAAAAAACTAAATGTCAGTTAAGGTTGAAAGAGGAAATATCTTTTTCAAACTGCTGACACGAAGGTTGAAGATCACATTAAAGGTCCAGGCTAAGGGGGTCTGGACCGGACCGAGCCAGTCCTACACCTCTGCTCTGGGTCGTTTCAGCCTCGGTCTTTGTGTGGAATCAGTAAAAATCTGACTTGACCTGCAGCATTCAGCCTCTCTCTCTGACCTTTCGCCACAGATAACAAACAGGAAGCAGCCGTTATAGATTTCAGTCATGGCCGGCGTGCGCGGGCCAGACGGATCGATGCATCATACTAATAAGTAAAATCTGCAAGCACCAATTATTGCGTGTCATGTTTACCCGCCCGAGTGAGTAATCGTCCAATTTAGTGAAAGCTCACCAAGGTGAGCGGAGCTGCCGGGAGCTCGTTATAAATCCTACGTTCTCACACGCCGACGAGTAATTAAGATCCAAAAACACACATGTTAATATCGCTCCAAGCCTATTAGGCCTGCGGGGGCTGGACGTGCTCGCACGCAGGTGGAGGATTAGGTTGTGCTGACTTTTTTCCCAGAATGCCGTTCACGTTTCCAGCACGAGAGCTTCATTAAACCACATCTTTCACTGGAGACTGAGAGCAGACGCCATCTTTAACCCCGTGACGGCAGAACATCACGTAAACAAGACCAAAGACCAAACTGTGTCGCAGGTGAGGAGGAGACGAAATGCCACAGGGGGGCAGCAGAGATGCTGTTTGGAGTCCATCCAGGTGTTTAACAGTCAGTCATCCAGGTGATGAATGCAGGGGAGGTGGAGTCAGGAGGTGGTGGCCGCCATGTTCACTACGCCCCTTGCCGTCAGACCTGTGGACGGATGGATGTCTCAGAGACTCGAGAGCTAAATGGACGTGAGACCAGAGGAGGAATCAGGGCGTCGGCGTTGGTCAGGCATAGATTCGGACCCGACGGCAGTGCTGGAGTAAAGGTCAGAGGTCATGAATATTCACAGGTCGTTTTGTGGCCGTAGTCGTCCACACATCCGTCACAAACAGACGTCGTGCATCAGAAATCTGTCTGCAGGTCCTCCTTCCTGCTCAGAATAAACTTTCTTTAAGTCTGACTGTGCATCGACGGCAGCTTTGACCTCCGGCGAGCCATCGGCCCGTTGATGATACGCTACGGATCGATGTGCGGTGGCGGCCCCGGCGGGGACGTGTCTGCCGGTTTGTTCCTGCAGGTCGACCTTGCTGACACGAGTCTGAATGCTTGTTCACAACCAGCCGGCGGCTTGTTTTCGCTGAAAGCTAAAACGATCCAAGGTGTGTTTCACATGCTATTGATATTCTGCCCCAGGTACGTGTGTGTGTGTGTGTGTGTGTGTGTGTGTGTGTGTGTGTGTGTGTGTGTGTGTGTGTGTGTGTGTGTGCGCGCGCGCGGTATGTACTGTATATGTGTCCTCTGTGTGTCTGTAAGTAAATAGTTTGCCTGGAGGAGCTCTGCTGAAATTAATGGTCCTCCTCCTCCTCCTCCTCCTCCTCCTCCTGCTGCTTTGGATGCCGGCTGGTTGAGCTGCTGCTCAGCTGGTGCCAGCGCTCCTGTCAGGAGGAGAGACGGCAGCAAGAGCTGACCTGGAAGGAAGGAAGGAAGGAAGGAAGGAAGGAAGGAAGGAAGGAAGGAAGGAAGGAAGGAAGGGAATGACCTGTTAGCAGACTAACAGCATGTTTCTGCTGACAGTTTCCAACAAATCAGCTGATTCGTTTTTAGGATTTTACAAACTCCAAACTGGACGAAACACCTCAGAGTCCATTTATTAGCAGTTCTGGAGTTTTCTATCATTTCACATGATCATCATCACCCGAGGCAGAACAGTGGGCGTTATCTAGATGACGCTGGTGAAGATCATTTGATATGATTGAAAGCTCCAGAACAACCAATCGATCGATTGTTTGATGAGCTTAAACGATTCTGTCGTCTTCTGGATTCGAGTGTATTTATTCTGACGTGTTTCAAGGGGCAGAAACATGTAGAAACAACGAAGAAGAAGAAGAAGAAGAGCGGCTCCAGCCTGGTTAGGTGCGTATGAGGCGTTCAGGGTCTCTTCTGTCGGTCGTGATTGACAGGCGGTGAGTTCGAGAGCGAGGAGCGAGCCGGATAGATTCTCCAGATTCCTTAAATTGGCAATTAGCTTTAATGAGCACTTTAATTTTAATGAGAGGCTCGCACATCTCTTAGTTCATTTGGCTCATTTCATGCGTCCCCCCCCCCCCCCTCTCCAAAACTACACCCCCACCCCACCCATGGTAAATTTTAGATGGACTGAATTTATAGAGCGTTTTTCCACCTTTCCCACCTTCATTCCATTCACTGACGTCCAGCCGAGTCCATCAGGAGCATCCTGGGGTGTGGCGCCTCCAGCCTCAGTGACCACCATGATGGGCCTCCCCCACCGTGGTGCGCCTCCGTCCTTCCTCCCCCACAGAAACATGAAGGCCTGTCGGTTCCACTCGGACGGGCTGCACATCGGAGGACTGTTGGCTAGCGCTCTCCAACAGTTCACTGACCTTCCACCCAATCAAAGCTGATTTGTTCCACACAAACCGCCCCCCCACCCCGCGGCAGCCTCCTCTTTCTTTAATGTTTTAATATTTTTTTTTCCACTCGAATGTCAATCCATCTTATTCTAATGAAGCTCTGAGTTTGCTGCCTTCAGAAGCATCCGAGCGGTAATGATCCTCAGCCCACAGCCACGGCCTCAATTAGATTATCTGTGGACGCGGGGCTCGATGGAGGGATGGAGGAAAGGGAGAAGGAGGGGGAGGGTGGTGGATGAGGAGCGTGATTGGCCTGATGGTGGATGTTTGATATAAATTGCGTTAATGGTTTTAATCCCTCTGAGTGCAGCGTGGACGGCGTGAAGCCGGCCGCAGGACTCAGCTGGAGCCGAAACGTCGGCTCTCTGCCGGCTGAACCTTGGCCTCGTTAACAATGCAGGCGGACCTGGACCGCGACGTGACCTGAAGTCCAACAGCCATGTGCTGACGTTGGGCTGCTTCAACAGTCAGAGAGCGTCCTGCAGCTGAAAGCTTTATCGGGAGAAGACATCAGAATTCTGGTTGTATCTCCGAGGATCATACCAGCGTTTGTGCACGTTAGTTTTGTTGAGTTTTAGAAGAAGAACATATACTTTATTAATCACTGCACACACATGCTGCACACACATGCTACAGGGGGGAGACGCCATGCTTAGTGAAATTATTCCTCCGCATTTAACCCATCCATGATCAGTCCTTCCTCTGCAGCAGACCAGGAGTGGTGGGCTGCCAGCCGACCGGCACCCGGGGACCCAGTTCCTTTGTCACCATTGGTCAGGTGGTGATCTTCTTGCATGTTTTTAGTGGGGGTGTTTTATGGGGGATCCAGGAGAACACGGGGAGAACATGCAAACTCCACACAGAAAGGCCCCTGGCGGGAATCGAACCGTCCGTTCCACCGTGCCACCATAGAGCAGGGTTAGTTCTTGAGGGATTTTGCATCAGAAACGTTGAGGCTCAGCTCTGCAGAGAGAAACCGTTTGTCTCATTGAGGTTTCACTGGAGCTCTGAGGGAGGAAGACGTGTCGGTCTGCTCCTGCACAAAGCTGCAGTCAGAGACGCTGCGTGAAACAGCAGCTTCAGCTCGTACATCCCATAACGTATGTAGTTTCACATGCTGTTAAACCCCACTTGAATTGTTCCCTTTGATGTGTGTGGGAGTAAAAAGTGATAACCTTTAATCACGGTGCTGCAATTAACACGGCGAGCAGCGGAGAAACGTCCCTGCTGGGCGACCTGAAGTGTTCAGGCTGTGCATTAAAGCTGCTCTTTACCAGCCTGCTCAGCGAGAGCGCGGCTGCTCCGTCACGTGACTCCATGATCCTAATGTCTACGCATTTTATCACCTTTAAGCTAAGAACAAAGACGTCTGATGGCCACGTGAAAAATGACCCTATCAGGAGCAACATTGAGGTTTCTCGGGGTCCCTGGACCACAGACTCCCCTCTGGTGGACGAATGGATGGATTTTTATTCATGTTCCTCCCAACAAAAATGCTTTCACTGTGTCTGATGGTGGTTTTTCCACTGAAAAGTTCCAGAATCCATGAATATATAATACATCTTTCATTTCCAAAGTTTAGCTGTTGGACACAAGATGTCTCCTGCTTCACTGAGGAGTCCATTCTCGGCGTGGCAGCGAGCGTGAGCCGCGACACAGCAAAGGATGAAGTGGAACAAAATGACGGTTCAGACCATCACTCGTGTTTTCAGGCAGTTTGAAAGCCAGAAGCAGACTGTTTGTCTGCTCAGCTGCGTGTCTGTTGATGTCCGAGTGAAGAAGACAGCTGTCAATCATCTCACGTTCAGCCTCGTAACGACCGTATCGAGTGAAAAACCACTTCCAGGCTGCAGCAGGATGAAGAAGTGCTCACGTCACGATGTTTCAGGCTGCGTTTTCATGTCTCACGGCGTCGGTGCGAAGCTGCATCAGAATACCAAGACATAAACACATTAGTATACTGCTGCATATTGTAATGTGTCCCTGACATTTCCTCCCAATTATTCACTAATGCTGCATCCACAGCACAATGTCTCTGCATTTATCACTGGAAATTGATGCAATTTATATTCATCTGGCACAATGACACAATACCACAGTGTGGGAATGGATTCTCTACTTCAATGGAAACCACCGAGTGTGAATGGAAATGGCCAGATAAGATATTTAACAGGCGGCAGCAGCTGAAGCCGAGGCAGAGGACAGGAGCCGGGGACTTAAAGGACAAACCAGAGTGGATGTTTCTCCACTCATTCATGTTTTTTACATTTTCTCATCTTTAATTGTTTTGGGGGGTTTTTCACCTGCACAGCTAAAAATCTGAGATATCAGCAGAACATCAGGGATGAAATGATACCAGATGAACAAAATGAGACGGATTCAAGTCAAAGCTCATATTTCACATGGACTGAACACTGAGCACGGCTGCATTATGAGCCAGAGGCCCTCTGAGCACATGGACACCTGCTCGTACCTGTCAGCAAGATGAAATGAGGGGAACACCTCGTGGAAGGCTTACAAACAGCAGCATATTAAGAACATATTCAGACGTGCTCGTCATCATCACGCAGCTCTTCATCTCTAACCGCCGTGAACAGTGTCGGCAGCACACGGCTCTGCTCTGCAAACAGACCTGCAGCCAGAATTTAAACTCGCACAAGAAGCACATTTTCCCATTAAATCCCAATCAATGAGCGACCTCGAGGTTGAAGCTTCATTATATAAGGTTATGTGTGATACTGCTGACAGCGTGAACTCGGACTTGTGAACTATGTTGTACTGAAAACAAATTCCAGTGACCCGGGTCACCACGAGAAGAAAGAGGGAGATATATTGTATTGATGCTGTGTGCACAGAAGTACTGACCACATGCTCTTTAATGTGGGCTGAATAATATCTTCAGCCAGTGTGCTGCAGAATGTTCAGAGCGCCGTCCTAATCAAAGCGGGGGGATTTGTTCTGCTCCGGCGTATCAGGCCTCAGCAGAGAGAGGAGGAAGAGAAAAGAAAGAAAGCTCTAAATACAGTGTTTGACTGCGACACTGCTGCTGCTCTGACATCGCAGCCCCCAGATAAATTTGCAAAGTGTGTTTCCATCAAACATGACCCCGCTGCTCGCCAATTATCTCTCCAGGACTGCATCATTTCAGCGGCCGGGGTCGACCTCGTCTGTCAGCCGCTGTCTGTCCTCCCGGCTGACGGGGGCAGGGAGGATGTAAAAGCATGTCTCCATCGGCAAATAATCATTCCCAGAAAGCATGCAATCTGCAGGGTCGGAGGTCGCAGCTTCCATAAACAGACAGCGCCTGGCTGTCAGGGGCGGACCTCGGTCACCTACGCCTCCAAAGGGATAAAAGCCTCTTCGCTCTCTCTCTCTGGGCAGAGCTGTTGTTTTCTGCCCGGCGACAGGCAGGTGGAGACAGGTGGAGGGCTCGGCGTTTCAGCGCCGCCGCAGGCTCGACCTCCTCGCGCTTTTCACCAGGAGGAAATCTGTGTCTGTCACAGCCCGAGGAGGCTCGCAGACCGAGCAGGTTTCATCCACAAATACCTCGACCTGAGGGTCACATGATAAATGATCCTTTAAATTGCATGTTGAGGAACTTGCAAAACAACAGTTTGAAGGCCTTCAGGCAGCTGAGAGAGGAAACGTTTACAACACGGCCCACGACACAGAGCCGAGACCACCGAGACCGTGAGAGACGCTGGACCGCAGAGCCGCCGCCGCCACGAGGCCGGAACCACGAAGCAGCATCGAACCATCCTCTGAGGAGCGCCAATGAGCACATCTCAGACTTTTTACATTCGTTTTACACATTACTTTTACATATTATCTGCACTACTGCAGTACTGCACACACGCTCTACAGTTCACTTTTATTTATCTTCTCAAACTGCACTTTTTTTCCTGTAAATACTGTTTATATACTTAGTATTTTTATTACATTATTAGAATATATAATATGTATTTTACATCATAATACATAATATAAAGCTATATATATATATAGCTTATATTTTTATTCTCATTCTTGTTTATATTTTTTGTTACTTTTTTTAAATAATTGTGTAAACATCCTGTGTTTGTCTGTATGTTTATTGCTACTGCAACAAAATAATTTCCCAACTTGGGATCAATAAAGAAGCAGTCTGAGTCTTTTACTTGGTTTGATTTTCAGATTTCTGTCACACGTTGTAAAAATCACACTTCGTCCTCTGGAGACTGAACAACCTGACAAAAATTAAGCTGGTTCATCTTCTGGGAAGCAGGAGTTTCCACAGGAAATTTCCTGGAAAAGCCTGAAAAGGTTCATCCTGCAGAGAGAACGAACATGCAGGTGGAAATGATCGGACCAGTCTTCCCAGTGAGCTAAAGAGCTTCAAACAGGAAGCTGCTCTCACGTCGCCCATCAGAGAGACTGAAGACAGCCGCCTGTTCTTGTTTCTGGTGTTGTCTTTGTGAGTTTCTGTGGTAGATTTAATCATTTATCTTTGTTTTTTGTCGTGTGCTTTTAATCTGAAAACTGTGTCGAGACGTGTTGATTGAAAAACGAGAAGAGTTTCGACGTGTTTTCAACGTCAGCACATCATGAAGCTGTTAATTAAGTTTTGCTAACGAGCCGTTGAAAGTGGGTGACGGCAGTCGTTGTTGTTGTGTTTAGTTGGACTGGGAAGATGCAGACCGGACTCACGCTTTACTGGAAGGTAAAAATCTGCTTTTGCATCACCACAAAAGCCTCAAGCGAACACTTTTAGAGCGCTAATTATGGGCCGCCAGAGCGAACAAAAGTACAAGCAGAGAACAGAAAGAGGATCAAAGCGCTTGTTTACTGAGGAGTCAGCACGTTCAGCAGTCTGATGGAGGTAAGAAGATCAGCAGCTCATCTGACGTGGCGCTGACTCGAGCGGGTAAGTGGCGGTTCACGGCCGTACCATTATCCCGCCGAGGGGCCGTTGGGTGATTATAGCCTGCTGCCCCAGCCGCGGGCTGTCGAGCCTCGTTAATACGCTCTGAAGGTGGGCTAATTGGTGCTGAATTACTGTAGTTGGCCCACCAACAGTCAGCGCGAACAGCTGCACCCAGCGAAGAAACAAAAAGGAGGAAGAAAAAACGGAGGATGAATTAGCAACCAGAGACAGCGAGGCATTCAAAGAGCGTTTGTTCTGTAATTGTGAGAGGAAGCGGGAGGAGGGCGAACACGCTACGGCAACTCGTTGGGACAAATTGTGAAGACGTGAATTATAGATTTCAACAAGCTCTCTCTGCCTTTGCTCTCAGCCTTCAGAAACAGTCGCTCATGAAATGTTAAGAGGACAGATGGCTGCAAAAACAGCTCGGGGGGGGCGGGGGGGGCGGGGGGGCTCAGCGGTTTGACTGTACATACGTACAATAACGGGCGAGGGGAGATCAGAGCGGCCCTGAACATCCAGCGATAAGACCTGCAGACCACCGAACAGGACGGCGCTCCCGCTCCCTCTCTGATTACTGCACTCAGACACATCTGATTATGCAGGGCAATTTGCAGGGAAAGTGTTTATTTGGCAGGAAATTGAAAGAATTGATGAAAGCGGTGAGTCAAAGGAGAGGGTTGTGTCGCCGGGCTTGTTGACAAGTGTTTTGATTCAGCTTTTTATGGCGCTTAAAGGTGCAGCGCTGCAGAAAAAAACCCACAACATAAAGAAGAAGAAGCTCCTTGAACGACAGAAAAGACTAATATCTATACAGTGAATCAGGTCTAAATGTACGCATGCATCGACGGCTCTGAAAGTGCCAGCGACCGGCCAGGGGTCACGCAGCATTATGTGTTATTACAGCTCCTATGGCAACCATTTACCACAGAGAACATGCTGCTGCATTGACTGTAATGAGAAATCCATTTGTGGACAAGGCAACAACAAAGCCTCAATTACCGCCAGCACACTTCCAATCAACTGAATGTACATTTCTAACCCAGCAGCAGCAGCGGCGGCAGCGGCGGCAGCGGCGGCAGCGGCAGCAGAGCCCTCCCTCCACAGTCCATCACCTCATATAAACTCCACAGTATTATTTTTGACAAGCCTGCCTTTGAATCGCATTAAAGACTTCCCAGATTATTATTACAAATGTAAAATTACATCAGCTCGTCCCCTGGCTGCTGGCGCTGTGATGTGCGCTGATCACCGCGTTCTCAAGAGCATCTTCCTTCGGATTAGAGGTGCCACTGTTCATAAACTCATCAAAGCACAGTGAGCGCAGAGCCTCTCAAAGATAATGAAAATGTGCCGACAATAACACTGAGGATTAGAACGTGACTGTGGGAGAGGAGGGGGGCTTCAGAGGAGGAAGGTGCGAAGACAAAGATAATAATGACAAATGCCTTTGGCAATTAGATCCTGCACGATGGTGAAGGCTCCTCGCAGGTTAATGCGGCGGAGTGACGAGCGGCGGCTTCACAGATCGAATTCCCCCTCAGATGATGATGGTGGTGGTGGTGAAGACAAAGCCGGGGTCAACCGTTCATTGGCTGGCTCATTAGGTCAGAAGTGACAGGCTTCTGCAGAGGACTAATGGTGTTATTAATAACCGCGGTATGAAACTCAAAGCAGGAGACATCAGAGCGGTGCTGTGATCACACGAGACAGAAGAAGTAGAGCAGCTCTGTCAACAAAACACAAAGAAGAAGAAGAAGAAGAAGAGTTTAGTCTGCGATGTGTCGCCGTGACCCCGTTCACACCGAGCCTCACAGCTCTGAAAGCATCCGACAGGCGTTCAGGACGGACTGAGGTCTGAGGATGTTAAAAAGGTGTAAATGAGCCTCTTTGAGACCTAATCTTTATTATCAGAGCGTGGAAATGTCCACTCGCCTGTCCTCAATACGTCCGTCCTTTGTCTCATGTCACAAATAAAATGACACAAAATGAAGCTGCGGGGAAAAAAGAGCAGAACAAAAACATCTGATCAAATACAAGGTGGACCAAGCTACCGCAGCGTTAATCTGACCCTGGATCAGATCGATCACTCTGATCTGTGTGGGCGACGGAGAGCTGAGCTGAGCAGAGGACAGTTAGAGTCTGTGGAGTCTGTGAGTCTTACTCACAGTTCATGAATGCAGTTAATTCATGTTAGCAATGCTAGCTAACCTCATGCTGTGGTAACTGCATAACTGCAGAAGTTCTTCTTCTTCTGGTGTTTTTGCCAGCTACAAAAAGGCATCAGCACCTCCCTCTGGACTGTGGACGGGGGGGGTGTCAGTGCAGGACGGTCACAGCAGAATCCAGAGCTCATGTCCACACCGTGTTTAGCGTCAGGCGACGAACACGCTTTGGTTCAGGTTCCTTCGTTTAGAGATTCTGACCCGGGGGGGGGGGGGGGGGGGGGGGGGGGGGCAGCAAGGGATCTGACCCCCTGACCTCCACTCAACAAACCACAAACACCTGCTTTGGTGTCACCATGTTTTTCTATAATTCAGATTTCTCTCATGTGTCAGCCAATCAGCTTGCCTCCTTCCTCACATAAAGTGAACTTCACGTTCACGTGCTAAGCTTGTTTTTTATCCCGTTCAGAATCGACCGCCGTCTGCTTCCTGTCTGAGGCGGGCCGAGCGAATCAAAGTCGGGCAGAGGAGGAACCGGAGCTCTCCGGGAAGACAAACACACTCATTACTGCGTGAGCTCGGCAAAACAACTCCAACTAAAGCGTCCACTCGACAGACTCATTTCTGAGCGATCGCGGCGAGGACGGGGGCCGAGGTGGTGAAAGCGGCGTCTGCTTTTGTCTCCTCTCATTTCCTCAGAAAAACCAAAAAAGAAAAAAGAGAAAGCAGACACTCAGAGCGGGCTAGTCCCAGCCATTAACTGCTGGCTGATTGCTTTGTGCAAAAGGTGCCCGAAGAGCGAGGGGTAGGAAATTAGGGAATAATGGGAGGGAGTAATGAAAGAGGATGAAAACTGGCAGCCGAGCTCAACAGGCGCAGCCGAAAGAAAAGAAAGAAGAAGAGACAGAAAGAGACAGAAAACCCCTGAATTTAAACAGCGAGGCGCTAAACGACAGCAGGGAGACCAGATGTTGACCACTTTTTCAACTGTTTACGTCCCAGCATCCCGCTCTCTGTCCTCAAGCTAGGCTGGAAGGGGATCTGAGGCTAAGCTAGGCCCAGCGAGCTAGGTCTGCTGCTGCAAGCTGTTTCCAGGGATGTGTTTATATTTACAGCAGCAATATTTCCGTCCGAAGTGAATTAAATTTAGTGGAATTTCCTTTATGAGTGGATCACTGTGGACTGAGCGAAGCTAACGGACCAAAGCATCAGCTCATTGGCTAGATGAACCTGCTCTGCTGGAGCATAAAAGTGGTGACCATGAAAGTTAGCGATGAAGCTAGTTGCTAACGGTTAGCCTGGCAAGCTGCCTGGGCTGACTAGTGTCTGTGTGTCACGAGCTAGCTGTTATTTAGCCATAGCGCACCAGTCACAGTAGCTCAACCGGCTTTTCATCACCAAGGTGCTAAAACAAAATCCCTCCTTTAAGCTGCTTTATCTCCACAGCAGCGTGAACGTCTGAGCGTCTGTGAACGAGTGACATCGTGACACGTTCCTCACGTATTTACTGGCTGTAGATCATTATTGTATCGTGACAAAGATTTGAGAGCTTAATGCACATTCATTTGAACAATCAGCTCATTTTAAAGAAACTCTCATTTTATATTTCTATGTTATCAAGCTTTTATTTTGACGAATAGTGTTTGCCTTCATTTGACATTTGCAGATGTTTGAACTTGTCTTTTTTTGTGCACATGCAGTAAATGTCCTCATTGAAGCGAAGCAGAGACGTCCACGTGGTGCACATCACCAGGCTAAAGCTAAATTTCATTGATTTAAATGAAAACGTTATTTAACCACGTTAAGCTTGAAGCTGGAAACAGCTGCTTTTTCAGGATACAGTTCACCTTCTCACTCATGTTGGCCGGCTCTTACTAATGGCTGCTCTGCTCCCCGCTCCTCCTCCTCCTCCTCCTCCTCCTCCTCCTCCCTCTGCAGGTTTAAATTAGCATCCCATCTCCTGCACTCCAGCGTGTGATAACACATCTGATCTGAGCCAGCGTGGAGTCAGAATACTAAATGTGCGAGTCAGTGTGTCGCTCCGAGGAACAGCAGAGCGCTGCCAAGCCGTGCTAGGTAATCTCTCGCCATTCCTCCCTCGTTCCTCCCGCCGCCGCCTCTGACTCACCTCTCCTCAGCTGCCTCACACACCAGGCAAAAACGGCCGTTTTAACCATTCAGGCTATTATTGAGTCCTAAAAACCTTCTTTTATATGACAGCGACCGTGTTCAGAGTATGAGCCGGTCAGAAAGGAAGGAGGTTGTTTCTTCGTCTTTTTGAGGGAACGAGTTTGCATTTCCTCTTTTAAACCGAAGATTTCTGTTTTATTCAGCTGTCGATGGATCATAAAGTCACATCAGTTAATTATTATGAGAAAATAAAGCAGTTGTATTTGGACCAAGATGGCAGCTTTGCTAAGAAGTGAATCTTTAGTTATCAGTAATTTTCTAAACCTCAAAGGTTTATTTGTACAAACAGCTCAAAGTGCATCTGAGCCTTTAAGAATAGAATAAAATGAGGTAAATATAATAAGATGGAGCAGAAATACATTTAGACTGCTGCCCAAAAAAATCTCGTTGAATGAATCTTTACAGTCGTTTTTAAGTCCGTCAGTTTCCATTTGAGCGCACATTATCAGCACGCTTCCTCATTTTAGCGTTTTTTAACACCGAGGCTGCGTTTTTTCACCTGTTTCTGACAGAAATCTGCTTCAATCAGATGTTCTCGTCTCCTTTCTGTGATCCGTCGACTCTTTCCTGAATCCAAACATCTTCAACAGAAGGAAACCAAACCGGAACAGAAGGAATCATCCTCATTCTGCGGGATGACGTCTGCCGCGTCTTTCAAAGAAAACACGTCTTCAGGGGCTCAATAACGGACGAAATGAGCTGTTAACGTGGACGTTTTTAGCTAACAAGCAGCTCAGGGAACACTCCAGAGGCGAAGGAAAATCAACAGTTTGATTTACAAAATGCTGCTCTCGGACAAGATGAAGCCATTATGTGAGCTGGATGAGTGTGTGGAAGCACGGAGCGAGGAGGAGGAGGGCGGCAGGGGTTAAGGTCGAAGCAGGAAGAGTGTCGATATCACAGCAGCAATTACTGCTTTATAAATGGGCCCCGTGTCGCTGCGAATGAGCGCCTCCATCAATCTGTCCTGACAGGGCGCTGCTTAGCCCGTCACTCCCGCTCCCGCCCGCAATCTGTAGATTTCAACTTAGCCCAGAAATTGATAATCCGATTCAGGCGTAACCTGGTTAGCTGCTGAATGTGCTGGAGGAGGAGAGGACGCTGCAGCAGACTGCCGGCTCAGCCCGAACACGCACACGCACACACACACACACACGCACACACACACACGCACACGCACACACACACACACACGCACACACACACACTCCTGCAGAGCATGCAGTGTTAGCTGCTAGCAGAGCATCAGCAGAACCACGATCAACTTTAAAAACAACAAAACAAACACTTTCTCCTGTTTTTCTCTCATAAGCAGCTTTGAAAATAATCGTTTTATTCAGCATCTTAAACTCCACGTGGTCAAAAGTGTGTGGACGCTCTGGCGCCGCACGACGCCGCCGCCGCGGCCTCCCCGTCGCGTCGAGCCTCTCCGGCAGATCCTGGAACCCGCCCACATGTGAACGTTAGCACGAAGCGTGAAAGCGTCCAGAACATCACAGGAAGACATCAGGATTAACTCAGGATTAATTCATCCAGCACATAAATCCATCCAGCCTGCAGCGCCTGCTTTGCATTTCCAACATCAACACCTCCGATTCTGGCAGAACCTCCTCTCACACACTCAATTCACTGTTTTCAAGGCGAGAGCAAATTTTAATTTCACTTGTTGACAGAATGAGGCGCAGCAGTACTGTAGTACCAAGAGTATTTTCAAATTACAGAATATTTTTTCATGTATTTCATTCCCTCAGTGTCCATTTTTACCAGTTTGTTCATTTTATAATTGCTCCTTTCTGCTTTGCTGACACTGATGTGTTTAGTTTCATTTTCATGGAAGTCCTTTTGTGTATTACCTGAAAACAATGTAAGAGTTCGATGATAACTGTTATTAGACTGATCCCACCTCTGTGAGCCAACACTCACCCACACATTAAAACGTGCTGCTTTCTAACCTTCACACAGTTCAGTGTCTTTAGGAGCAGCCTGTGTTTGACATTTCGGCTGCAGACGTTTTGCTTTGCTTTAGTCAGACGAATCAAATTTCAGATCATTTGGCTCATTTTGGTTTTCTGAAGTCTTTATTACAGCTGATCAACAGAACTGTGATGTTTCAACAAAACACTGAATATTTGAGTCACTGTCTGTGAGGTATAACCACACACACACACACACACACACACACACACACACACACACACACACACACACACACACACACACACACACACACGCTCTCGGTGAGATAAATGCTCATCCTGCGCTCGGCGTTGAATGGGAGCGGGCCGAGCTTCTATAGTTCAGTATTGATCCTCGGCTCTCTCATCCTAAACTGAATGAATGGAGCTTCGAGGATTAACAGCCAATGGGATCGCTGGGTAATTGAGTCTTTAAAAAAACCACACACGAGGACCCCTGAGGTGAAATCACTTTCAGACCTGCTGCCGAGTTTCACCATTTCAATCTGCGCGTGTTCGTCCAGGTGAGGCGCGCAGCTGTCCGTTCAGGTGGCACGCGACATGTCATTGGTCGAGAGGCTCGTGTTGACGTTCACATCCAACCTGCTCAGCAGAGTCACATGATCAGAGTTTGGTCTTTGGCCTCCTGTAGTTTGACTGTGTGCTGCAGCAGCAGCTCCTGTCTGGTTAATTGAGAGCAGAGTTGATTAAAGGTGTCACGGCGCTGCACGGATCCTGTGCTAACATTTGTTTTCGTGGGATAAGTTAAGCGCTGTCATGCCTCCCCAAATATCAGAGCTGTTGTTCTTCACCCCAGCTGTGTCCAAATGAACCGGACCGAATGGACGAGCACACCGGAGCCCCACCAGACAGGTGAGGTGCGGCCGCAGCCTAAAACTCCATAAAAAATGTCCCAGCATGCTCCGCTCTGACCCCGCGGACGGTGTGAGCGCTGTTTGTTCTCTGGCATCGGTGGAGTGAATTAACAGCAACAGTCAGACAGCAGCTGCTTCTCTCCGGCGCTGAGACATTATAAATATCCGTCCATACATATGCATGTCGACAGATTACCACCTCTGCCACCCTCCAGATGCCGCTGCTGCCGCCGTAATGACATGCAACAGGATCGGCCGTGGGTATTTGTCTTAGTATCGGGCCTCCGTACGCCGCCGTGTTCTGCATCCCATTACACGGCGGCCGTGCAGAACATGCATCACCTGACTGACAGCATGTGAGGAGCAGCCTCTGCAGCCAGGACGCAGTTAGCATCCAGCTGAGCCACAGGATGCTGACTGCTGGCAGCAGCACAAACACGCTTTTACAGGGAGATCACTGTGAGGAGGAGGAGGAGGAGGAGGAAGACCCAGTCTCCCAAACAGTCTGTCAAATCCATCACTTAAAAAGGAAATCCAGACGAAGTGATAAACAAATTTCCTCTTTCTGTCACTCGATGGACAGAGAATTGAGGATGAAGTCATGGCCGTTCATTACATTAAATAGGGCGATAAAGTCAAAACTTTCAGGAGTTTGTTCTCTTTTCAGAAATTAGGACGTTATTGGGAAGTAAACAGAAGAATATTGGGACATTTTTTAGAAAGTAAGGACATGTTGTGGACATTTTCACTCATCAAAGCATTTCATTCTTTCATTGCGCTGTGCTAAGCTGCCATCATGGCGTCCTCTCAGCGGGGGACAGACCACAGAGGTCAACCATGACGTCTCTTCCCACAAACAGACTCCAGATCTGCTGCAAGCTGCTTTCCATCTCTGTGGTCTGGAGTTTAGTTTCACTCCCACAGCGTGTTGATGTTCTGACTTTCAGATCACCTCATTTTACCGTTTATGCATCACTTTCTGTTAAGTTTCTGCTAATGCAAACATTTCCCACAGCTGCTGCTTCACATTAAAAGTTTCCTGCCAGCGAAGCTGTGGGAGGCTTTTATTGTGAGGCAGCAACAGGAAAAGTCAAGTTTTCATCACAAAGTTAGCAGAAGTTTCCTCTGCAGAGCTGCTCCTCAAAAAACAGCTCAACACAACAAGACGTGACACATTTGAGGTGTTTGGATGGAACGAGGACGAGATCTTCACCCTGGACACCGGGTTCATGTCCTGCTTCGTACCAAAAGTGGAGGCTGAGTTCTTTATAAGTGAACTTACTTTCAACCAAATCATGATCTTTTCCTGAACCTCACCACACTGCCAGATGTGTATTATTGTTCTCAGCAAGCTTTATTTTGAAAGTCCAATCAGATAGTATGTATTTATTGTTGCTGACTTGACCACATGTTGAAGAAATAATGCTGAAGGTGCCTGAAACAGTGACGCCAAGCAGTCCTGACCAATCAATGAGCTGGGATGTCAGAGGAAGAGCTGCAGCTGGAATCCAGTGATGAAGACCTTCAGAGGAGATGAAGATGAAGAGCTTCAGAGATAAAGATGTAGAGATTCAGAGGAGATGAAGATGAAGAACTTCAGACGAGATGAAGGTGAAGAGCTTCCGAGGAGATGAAGATGAAGAACTTCAGACGAGATGAAGATGAAGAGCTTCAGAGGAGATGAAGGTGAAGAGCTTCAGAGATAAAGATGAAGAGCTTCCGAGGAGATGAAGGTGAAGAGCTTCAGAGATGAAGATGAAGAGCTTCAGAGGAGATGAAGATGAAGAGCTTCAGAGATGAAGATGAGGAGCTTCAGAGGAGATGAAGATGAAGAGCTTCAGAGGAGATGAAGATGAAGAGCTTCAGAGATGAAGATTAAGAGCTTCAGAGGAGATGAAGATGAAGAGCTTCAGAGGAGATGAAGGTGAAGAGCTTCAGAGGAGATGAAGATGAAGAGCTTCAGAGGAGATGAAGATGAAGAGCTTCAGAGGAGATGAAGATGAAGAGCTTCAGAGGATTTTCCTCACAAAGCTTCGCCTCCATAAATTCAGCTGAATGTAAAATCCTGACAGGAAGTCCTTTCATTTTCCGTTTTTCACCAAACACTCCTGAACACATCAAATTCTAACAGAACACGGGCCCTGAGTGCACGTGAGACGCGCGCGCGCGCACATACACATACACACACACACGCACACACAGCGGCAGCGTGGACACATTATGGAGACGGAGGAACCCAGCTGGTCCTCCTGCCGTACGGAGGAAAACAGACGGCCGGCGGGCAGACACCCTCCGGTGGAGCGGCCATCCCGGCGCCTCCGTCCCACCTTCACCTCGTCCGTGTGTTCCCGCCGCCCGCCGCCGTGTGATGGCGGAGGCTCGGGGCAGGCGGCTCGGGAGCGGTGGGAGGATTAATCGCCGTCGGATGGCGAGGCATCTGCTGCTGCTCGCCACCAACTGCTGCTGAAACATGATTAAATGGCCTCTTCCAGCTAACATGTGGAGCCGCTATCTCTGCCTGCCTGTCTGTCCACCTGCCTGTCTGTCCACCCACCTGTCTGTCTGCCTGCCTGTCTGTCCGCCCGCCTGTCTGTCCACCCGTCTGTCTGTCCGCCCGCCTGTCTGTCCACCCGTCTGTCTGTCCGCCCGCCTGTCTGTCCACCCGCCTGTCTATCTGCCTGCCCGTCTGTCCACCTGCCCATCTGTCCGCTTGCCTGTCTGTCTGTCCGCCCGCCTGTCTGTCCACCCGCCTGTCTGTCCACCTGCCTGTCTGTCCGCCCGCCTGTCTGTCCACCGGCCTGTCTGTCCGCCCGCCTGTCTGTCCACCCTCCTGTCTCACTCCTCCACTGTGCTGCTTCCTTCCTGTCTGTCTTTATTCCTGTCTCACCTGCTGCAGCACTGTCTCTCAAGCTGCCTGTCTGTCTTTCTGTGCCTGTAGTCACACTTCCATCACGTCTCACCACATGTCTGTCTTCCTGTTTAATGTCTCACCACCTGTCTCTGTCTTGCTGTTGTACTGCTTGCTTTAGTGTCTCTCTCTCTCGTCTGTCTGAAGAACTGTCTGTCTTACGTCCACTCACTACATGTCTACCTGCCTTACTTACTTACCGCTTGTCTCTGTGTCTCCCTGTCTCACTCCCAGTCTGTCTCACTGCTGTCTTTCTTTCATGCCGTTTTGACAGCCTGTACAGCAGATAGACCGTCCATCTCCACGTCTCTCTGCCTGCCAGCTCGTCTTCAGGCCTGACGTTCTCCTAAGCTGACGTAGACACAGACAGCTGAGTTCTGAAGACGTTTTGGACTTGTGGACTCTGTTCCTGCCTGTCTTCATGCCGTCCCGTCTCGCTGCCCGCCCTCAGCACCATTTTCCCATCCTTCCATCGGCTCAGCAGCATCTCCTGCTGTGTCTCTTTCTGTCTCCTTTTTGCCTACCTGTCCCCCCGCCTGCAGCTCTCTTTTCCAGCCCCACCTGTCTGTCTCTGAGCCGTGAACGTCCCCTCGCCCGCCCCCCTCTCAGCTCCCGGCGTCTGGGTGGAAAGGTCTCGGTCGTCCTCCGAACACAACATGTTTCCATTTGTTCTGACTGGCCTGTTCGTGCTCTCTGCAGCTCGGCCGCTCGGCTCTAAACTGTTTCACCTGCAGAGAGTCTTTCTGTTCTTGGCAGCGGGCTGCGTTCACAGCCTGCGAGGAGTTTACAAAGACGCCGACACGCCAGGTGAGAGCTCGCCTGCCCTCATGTAAACCCGCCCGAGGAGCAGCAGCCTGTACTTCCACCTCCTAACTGTCCTCTTTGTTTCTGTCGCTGATGTCGTCCAACGAGTCCGTTCCTCTGTGTCTTCTAATTACTGAGTGTCCAAAGGTGTCTTCTATAGTGTCTGAACACCATCAGTGAAATAAAGATAGTGATAAAAGAGAAGCTGTTGTGACACGAGGCCTGGAAAAATAATTAGTGTTTTTTTATTTTTAGTGCTTTTTAGCACCGACGTGTTCTGTAGAGAAACAAACTGATGACAGTACAGATTGTACCATAAAAGCAGCAACGCTAATGGAAAATGTTGCTTCATGTGAGCTAATTTTAGGAGCTCAACATTCATCAGTGATAAAAACATGATACTCACCACGAGAAAGAAGCCTGACGGGTGAAGAGACGCGAGCAAACAGACCAACAGATTATCTAAAGCTCTTTATGTGGAGACCAAACTGAGTGTGACGCTCCTGAAATGTCAGCAATTATCCTCATTACCCGAGAAAGCGGTGTGAGCAGCTACGGCAAGAACAGAGGATCACAGGTGAAGCAGGAAGTGTCTTCAAGCTGTGTCGGACGTTTACGGCTCGAGATGCTCCGTTTGCCACATTCCTCGAAAAGTTGTGTGCAATGTACACTACAGGAAATGCTGTATTTATTAATGAGTGACATCAACACACCCTCCTCGAACGAGCCGCCGGCCTTCTGCACGGCCTGTCCAATCACCTGACTGCGTCTGCAGGTAAACTGGCAGCTTTACAGCTGAAATACGTGAAAACCAAACAAACATGGACGCCTCATGTCAGCCAAATTCCAGGTAATAAAACTCACATTTAGTGCATGTGGTGTTGTTGTGTCAGTACTTTTAATCCTCAGGCTACAAACTCTGCGATCGCACAACTTTCCTGTGTCATGTGATGACATGAACGCAGCATGAGTCAGAGTCAGACAGCAGGACGACCCTGAAGGCTGTCATCACCTCAAACATGCAGCCGGTTCCTTCAATCTCTACATGCTTTCATGTTAAATCATCCTGCAGCGCCGTCCTGTGGCATCACTCGTCCTGTGACCTCACTCGTCCTGTGGCATCATTCGTCCTGTGACATCACTCGTCCTGTGACCTCACTCGTCCTGTGGCATCACTCGTCCTGTGACCTCACTCGTCCTGTGGCATCATTCGTCCTGTGACATCACTCGTCCTGTGACCTCACTCGTTCTGTGGCATCACTCGTCCTGTGACCTCACTCGTCCTGTGATGTCACTCGTCCTGTGACCTTACTCATCCTATGACATCACTCGTCCTGTGACATCACTCGTCCTGTGCCGTCACTTGTCCTGTGACCTCACCCATCCTGTGACCTCACTCGTCCTGTGACCTCACCCATTCTGTGACCTCACTCGTCCTGTGACCTCACCCGTCCTGTGACCTCACCTGTCCTGTGATGTCACTCGTCCTGTGACCTCACTCATCCTATGACATCACTCGTCCTATGATGTCACTCATCCTGTGACCTTACTCATCCTATGACATCACTCGTCCTGTGCCGTCACTCGTCCTGTGATGTCACTCGTCCTATGACCTCACCCGTCCTGTGACCTCACTCGTCCTGTGACCTCACTCATCCTGTGACATCTCTCGTCCTATGATGTCACTCATTCTGTGACCTCACTCGTCCTGTGCCGTCACTCGTCCTATGATGTCATGCTTCGAGCTGAAGCTCTGCCTGCTGCTGTTTCTCTGGATTTGTCTCCTCGGGTTGGATCTCTTTTGTCGTCTCTCATCGTCCCTGAAGTAAATTTTAGTTTAATTGTGCAGTGACGAGAGAATTTTGAATAAAACCACAAATGGGGCCCACAAAGTGTCTTTTTTTCTGTCTCCTGAAGGATGAGAGCAAAGTCTGAGTCCTCGAGCTCTGACAGTCCTGAGTTTTCTTTACTGGCTGCCATTTCCTGCACAGAAGGCGGCCAAGGACGAGCTGGTTAACGGTCTTAATGTGCGAGCGATCCGCAGTCACTCTGACGGCCAAATAAACACTTTTAACAGGGAACCTTGAGAAGTTCTCAGAAAGCGAGCAGGTTTGTTCAGTTTTTGAAGACTTTGCCCTTGTCTGAGCTCGCCGTCTCTCGCCCCACGCCGCAGAAGACACCTGCCACAGCGAGGTCAACGCCCCCGGCAGCCTCCACGCCATCAAAACCCTCAAGCAGAAACACAAAGAGGCTTCAGAGAGCGCGCTCTGTCAGGTTTACAGACCGTCCAGGTGTGGTCAGTGAGCGCGCTCAGTGCAGGTCGGAGAGACAGAGCGGCGGTGATGGGAGCAGAAATCTAAACCAGTGCCTGAACTCATCCACGTCTTTAACATGGTGGTACTGCAGTATGTCAGCAGGTGGCGCTGCTGAGCGCAGGTTTGTGGTGGACTTTGTCAGCTGTGTGTTACTGATGAGCAGCAAAATGCTTCATGTTGTCTTCACACAAGAATCTCCACCACCTCCAGGACCTGGTCTCAGTTCTGGTCTCCACATGGTCCCTGCAGAACCGTAAACCCTCCGTAACTGAGACAGTGTTCATGTCAGAGCTAATTTGATGCTAAAGACTGATGTGCCTCCACACTTAATGTTGCCATGAAAATACAGTCATTGCATCATGTTGCTCTGCTAGCACCATATATCATGCTTAAACAGTAGCATAATGCTAACATAATATTAGCATCCTGTGAATTTGTTGACTTAAAAATGATAGCTGACTAAAAACTAAAAAGCTCAGAGCGCAATGATGCTAACTGTTAGCCTCATGCTAACATAGCTCTGTTAGCTTTGTAGCTAAATTGATTAAGTGATCAGTTAATTGACAGAAAATGAACTCGTGACGTGACGTTAAAGTGACCTGATGCCTGACTGTTGATCAGCTTCACTTTGATTCCAGCTGTCATTATTTATGACATTTTATTGATGATCAGTGATTGATTCAGTAAACAGAATGAGGACTTAAAGCTTCCTGTGACGATGCACAGTCCTGCCGATGGTGCAAAGAGATGCTGCAGTGCACCATCGGCAGCACAGAAGAAGACGTCTGCTCACCAGTAAACACGATGAAACACTTCTGGGTGTGAAACGTTTTAAACTTCGGCTTTAACATTTTTAAATGTGGAAGGAAATGAACGAGTCGCACTGAACGGAAACAGAACTTTGGTTTGTTTATGAGGAAACTCCACAGACGAGATGACAACAGAAGGTATCAGCTGCAGCCCTGTTCACACCTTTACACTTACATACCATACTTACCTGTACACACCTGTGTGTCTACATCAGCAGGGTAATTACTTCCTGTACTAATCTGTGAAGTCCAATTAAACACAAACCAACACGAGACGTGAAGGTGCGACCATCACCACGTTTAGTCCTCTGAGTCTCACCTGAGTTTGTGTCTTTGTGTTTTGTTCTTTACCTTCTTTGAGTGGACTCGTGTTGTTGGTTTTCTCCTCGTTCTTCCATCTGTCCACGTTTCTTTCTGCCTCTGAGCTTCACACTTCGCAGATTACGGGAACAGACGGCGTCTTGTCAGTCATCTCTGGTGGTTGTTGTGGATTGACACGCGTGTAGAAACTGAAGCGTGTCTCTGAGACAGAACAGAACCAGAACCTTCAGAGGCGCCTCGGAGGACTCTGTGGGGTCCGTCCTCAGGTCGTCTTCCTGTTCTGGCGAGCAGTGGCTGGAGGCCGCCGCCGGGGCTGAACGCTGACTGTGAGCGGATGCAGGAGCTGAACCTGCAGCTGTGGACGCTAAATCACTGAGGATCAGAGCATCAGCAGAGCCATGCATGGAAAACTGTCTGTCTGTCTGTCTGTCTGTCTGTCTGTCTGTCTGTCTGTCTTTGTCTGTCTGTCTCTCTGTCCATCAGACCTGCCTTCTCCTCCCTCCATCCTTTCATCCTCTCTGCAGCAGCAGCAGCGGCGGCGGAGTCGCCCTCCTCTTCACGCCACTCGATGGGAGCATGGCGCCCCCCGGAGGCAGATCCGTCCACCTCATCACACCTCCTCCTCCTCCTCCTCCTCCTCCTCCTCCTCCTCCTGTTCCTCCTCCTCCTCCTGCAGCAGTGGGGCACATCATGAATATTTCACCAGGTTTAACTCCACTTAAAATATGCATTCTAATTGGGCATAAGTGCCGCAGCTCCGCTCTAAGCAGCTTTCCAGATTTTTCCCCCCACTTTCCTCTCTGACACGTTTCATATGCTTGATATATTTTCTTAATGTTGCTTACTAATCTGTTTCTCCCTTTCGCTGAACTTTGCTGAACCGCCTTGCGTCTCACGGAGCGTCGTGGTTCACGGTGGCATTGTGCGACGTGGAGGCACGGGGGGGGCCGAGGATCCGGCCCACAGCCAGCATCCAGCAGAGGAATAAAAGGTGCACGCGGCGGCGGCGGCGGCGGCGGTGGCGGCGGCGGCGGCGGCGGCGGCGGCGGCGGCGGCGGCGCACACGTTCATTTCCTGCTTTAAAGGACAGTCAGTCATTTCAGAGCCGCTTCAAACTTTGGCTTTTCTGAGTGTGTCTACACTTTGTCTTTGCCTTTAAAGCAGAACCATAAATCATCGACTTCTCAACCAGCTTCATCTTTTCTTTAACTTCTGAATCAGTCGCTGACTCTTCTGCCTGCATCCTGCGTTTCTTTAACTTTATTATTACGTTTATTACTTTATTATTAACTTTATTACATTTCCTTCACAATCAGAGCTAACTCAGCAAAATATAAACATTTTAGGAAATGTGTTGTTTTCCTGAGACTAACAATAGAAGATTTCTGCCATTCTCATGTCTGTATGTTAAATATTAAGCTAGAAACAGTTAGCTTAGCTTAGCATGAGGGCTGGAAACAGGCAAACAGTGAATCAAATCCTCACACAAAGTCCTCTAAAATTCACTGATTAACATTTAATTTGTTCAAAAACTGAAGTAAATGTGACGCGGGGTAGCTGTTTCCTGTTTCCTAAGCTAACCTAACCTAAGCTAAGCTAAGATAAGCTAAGCTAAGCTAAGCTAAGCTAAGCTAAGCTTCATATTTAACAGACATGAGAGTGCTGAAAGCTTCCTCATCAAGAAAGTGATGAAGTGTATTTTCCAAAATCTGCTTTTTAAACTACACTGGAGCCTGAATGAATGAATGAATGAATGAATGAATGAATGAATGAATGAATGAAGTACCTTCAGCCTTCTGAAACACCTGATTGCAGCTAACATGACGTACTTTCTGGCCTTTTCTTTGGGAGCAGCTCCCGTCTCTGAACTGAAGATCGTCAGGTCAAATCTGATGGACTCAGTGTTCATTCTGCTCACAGGTCTCAGAAATGCTTCGTCTTCTGCCCTGAAATGTCTTTTTCTTTTCCTTTTTACATGAACAAACAGTTCAAACAGTCAGAGCGCGCCTGAAAATCCATCAGCTGCTCAACCTGCAACGATAAACTGCAGAATTGGATCTGTGGCTTCCTGTTCGAAGACTAAAGTAGATCATCAAGCTCTGAACGGCCAACAGGAAGTGATCTGTGCGGCCAGGACGTCGGAGACGAGCCGCCGAGTCGCGCACACTGTAAAAAGTTCTCTGGCTTGGACGATGACGGTGGTGTTTTCGGGTGTGGATCCATGAGGTGATCCACAAACAGACGGCTGAGTGTTGAAAGAGGTAACAAACTTCATAGTTTTATCTTCCTTTTTGTTCAGAGACAAAATCCATATCTGTGTTTGTGCTTTAAACAAAAAGCGAACCGGTCGTGTTTTTACGTTCTGTTTTGTTCTTTGAAATATTTTGTTTCTGAAATCATAAGAAACTCATAACTGACAGAGTCTTGAAGTAGCAGCACAGGAAAACAGTGTCGATCAGTCGAAGCAGTTCTGTGAAATTATGAAAAATATTTTACGACGGTTCAGTTCAGAGTCTGATTCATTTTGCACCAAATGAGCAGAATCAGATGTTCAGTTTGAATAAAAAGCAAACGTTCAGCCTTCGCCTGTGTTTGACTTTGTGGAAGAAAATACTTTTGAAACAGACTGTTTTATGTATTATTATGTATTACTGTGTATTACTGTGTTATTTTAGACCCCTCTGCAAACGCAAACCAGGACAGAGACCTGAGCGATGGACAGGGCGTCCACACACTTTTGTCCACATCGTGTATTTGTGTGTACTTCAGTCGACACTTCAGGAGTAAATTTAGGCCTTAACGAGTCACAACTGCTGCAGGATGTGGACACACACGCACACACACACGCACACACACACACACACACACACACACACACACACACACACACACACAGAGGGGGTCCACTATGGTTGAAGTAGAAAGAGACTGTTGGTTTCATCCTCGCCCGTCGCCGTAGTGACCGAGCTGCTTTGATCCTCCTCTCCGCTACATCTCCCCTCTCCCCCCTCTCTCTTTGTTCTCTCTCCCCCCCTCTCCTCTCTCTTTCTCTCTTTCTCTCTCCCCCTCCTCATCTCTCCTCTCTCTGTTCTCTCCCCCCCTCTCTTTCTCTCTCTCTCTCCCCTCTCTCTTTCTCTCTCCCCCTCTCTCCCCCCTCTTTCTCTCTGTTCTGAAACATAATGGACAGCGGTAAGGCAGGCGCAGTGCTTTGTTGCCATGGCGATGGCAAAGGAACTAATAACCTGGTGGAGAGCAGATAAGGCCGTGAACAGAGAGAGAGGAGAGGAGAGGGAGGACGGGAGAGGGGAGACAGGAGAGAGACGAGAGGGGACGGGAGGTGCAGCGAAACACAGGGCGGGGGGGCAGCATGAGGAGTACTACTGTAAATATGAGTATTGTTACTGCGAGTACTCGTGCGTCTTCATCAGCCGCGTACACTTTCAGGTGTTTGAGATTTCAGGTGTGCTTCAGGAGGGTTTGCTGGATTATCTCGTGCTGACCTCCAGGGGACGCAGAGGTTCAGCGTGTCTCCATTTGTTTGCAGTAATTAAATTAACTGTTGGGATTATAAATACTGACGGCCTGAAGGAGGCGCCGGCGTCATGACCTCCTCCTCAGCTCCTGAGTCAGGAAGTGCATTTAACACCAGGAAGTGAACTCACCTGAGACGAGCTGATTCACACAGTGTGTGCATCATCAAGATAAGACATGCAGAAAAACAGGAAGTGGAAACAAGCAGATTAAAAGACGCTGTGTAATAAAGGTGCGTTATTACCTGAGCTCAGGTGTAGGAAGCACAGATCCAGTTCGCCACAGCTCAGCAGACTCAGGACGTTTCACTTCTGAATGAAACTCAACGTCGCAGAGCCGCAGACGGCGTCTTTTTTCCTGCTCCTTGTCAAAATTTAGAGCCAGCATCACCTGCAGTCTGAGCTTCAGGTGTGCTATGCTAGCAGCGGCTAACGTAGCCTGTGAGGCTCTGAAACGGGATGCTGCGGATCAGACGAACGTTCCTGCAGACTGAGAGTATTCTGGTATGCATGAGGCGAGTTTTCAGAGGAACTTTAACCTTAAATTATGTAGAAAATGTCATGAAGTTTTAAACAGCCGCACGAGGAGCTGACATTACGGAGATACATGGTTTTAGTGGATCGAGACAAATTACACATTTTCTACTTTCAGAGAAGAAGCAGGAGAAAATCTTCTCTGCTGGTTGATCCTTCACTGCGGCAGCGCGGCGGCCATTTTTCACTGATTTTAAGAAAAAACACCATAATTAAAATATGAAGACGATTTTTCATTTATTTCTATCAGCGAATCAAAGCGCTGACCTGAAGGTGTGACGGGTCAAACCGAGGCATGGAAACTGGAATCAGATGGAAAACCTGCTCACACACACGCGCCGAGCCGGTCAAGGTGTGTGTGTGTGCGTGTGTGTGTGTGTGTGTGTGTGTGTGTGTGTGTGTGTGTTGTGGGGGATGGATGCACTTTGAGGTGTTTTCCTCTCAGATGTCGTCCCGCTTCATTTGATGTTGATGTTTTCGGAGCGCTTCCAGGTCGACGTCGGAGAAACACTCGGTCGCTTTGATCTCCGCCTTCAACGCCGCCGTGCGCCCGCTGAAGTTTGTGTTTGTGCTCGGCTGGTGGAGTCTGAGTTTACACACACTGCAGAAATCCTACTTAACCTTTGCTTCACACACACGCACACACACACGCCTCCACTCTCTCACTGTGTGAATGGACTTTCATGTCATCGACCATTAAAACAAGCTAAAGGTGCAGGAAGTAGTCGCAGCCGCCTCCGCCGTCTTCACTGAAAATCTATAATCTCAGGTTGACCGCGGCTCTCCTGAACACACACTGCTTCTTACAGCTGCGTTTATTTCTGTTTATTTGTTGTTTATTTTTGCAATAATTAAAGGAAGTAGCACAGTTAGCAAGCAGCTAATTAACACCTGGACAGGTGCATGAAAAACAACCACACAACAGCAAATACATAAAAAGTCCTTCAGTGTGACACAAGAGACAATCACTGGTGTCTTCCTCAGCACTTCAGCTGAGAAGCAGAAAGTCTTTCTGACCTCTGGTGCCCAGTCACACCAGTAGACGCTCCAGTACTTCCAGTAAGGCCACAGAGTTCAAACTTCAAACATCAGAGCAAAACGTGAAGTCATCAAAGTGAAGGAGACTCCTTTTTTTGGGATGATGATCTGAGGATTTGTCCATAGAGGGCTGCTCAGGTGAGTAGTCACACCTGCCTGTGACCTGGCTGCAAGTGGAGACACCTGCAGCCTGCAGCTCCTAAAAATTCACCAGGAGCTGCTGTGTTGGCACACTAAGCTAAACGCTAACATCATGGAGGAGCATGCTAACATGCTGATGTTGAGCTGGTATGATGTTTACCGTGTTCACCATGTCGGTGTAGCATGTAGCATGCTAACATTAGCAAACGTTACCTGTGAAAGCATCTGACCATGAACCGCAGTGCTGGAGGAAGAGGAGGGAACCTGGATTCACATGGAGGATGAAAAGAAGCTGCAGGTTCTTCACAGGTAACTTATCGCAGGCTGTGCAGGTGTTTTCAGGCTCAGATCAGTCTCTCTCTTCCTGGACTTCCTGTCATCCGTTACCGTTCACCTCATCTTTCATTCTCTCTTCTTCTACATCAGCTTCTGCTCTTCAGCTCCGGCCTCCTCTCCGTCTGTGTGACCCTGCACTCCTCGTTCAGCATGAGTGCTGCTAATCCTCCGGCGTGAGGAAACCTTCAGCTTCGTCCTCCTTCATGTTATTCTTCGTCTTCCAGACGTCACTCTCCCTCCTCTCACCTGTCGCTCTGTACTCTGAACTGTGAAATAAAAACTCATCTTAAGAAAGACAGAATGAAAGCGAGACGGAAATGTCAAATGCTCTTGATGCGGGAGGAATCAGCGAGATGCTCGGGTCTGTTTCTGACCTCGGAGGAGATGCGAGATGAACGTTAGCGCCAAAGCGTCGGTGTCACGACCCGTAATCGTCCAATCTGCAGAGCGGCGGGCGGAGCGAGCGCTGAGCTGTTTGTTGTTGTTCTGGGTTGGAGGTCGAATGTGTGAATAATCCAGTGCTGCGCCGAGCGGCGGCCTGATGGCTGATATCCAGACACACACACACACACACACACACACACACAGACCTTTCCCTTGTATAAATATGCAGCCTGAAATCTGTAATTTGACTCTAAAATACAAAAGTAAGATCTTTGTAATGTGCTCCAGTTTGCAGTGTGTTGTTGCTCCCACTGTGCTACAGTGACTGTTCCTGTTATTACACCTGGCTGCTCCAGTATAACCAGTTTACCCACTCTACTGTAACTGTAACAGAGTCATTTATACAGCAGTAATATGTGTAAAGAGGCCAGATGTACAGTTGTAACATTTAGTATTTTAATTCCACCTAATGTGTTTCTGTTATGATCTGACCCACTTAGGCCTCCGTAGTCAATATGTGGAACGTTTCATGCTCACTTTCTTTCCCTACGTTAACCTTTGGGGGTGCCCCTCCTATAAAGGGGGGTCTTCCACTCCATGTGAGGGGTAAGCGTCATTGCTCTCGCTGTAACGCTGCAGTTTCAGTGCTGTTAAACTTTGTTTCTAAGTTCATTTTTCAGCCCAAACTTGTTTGTGTCACTTAATTCGTGAAGGGGCTCAAGTTTTACGACAGCGGGTGATGAAGGATTTCGTTTTTACCAAAATAAAACAGAGACCGCCTCCAAAGACATCCATGCTTTGGGCCTCTTCATCACATGGCAGAGTATGCCAGAGTCCACCAGTAGCATACCCACTTTACCCAGTTACCCACTACAGTGGACTCCCATTACACTCAGCTTACCTCCTAATGTTTCCATTATGCCCAGTTAACCCAAGAGAATGTCCTCTTTGCTCAGTTTGCTCCCACATCAGTGCACGTACTACCACGTACTCCAGTACTGATTATAACTGTAACTATAGTAGTAGCAGTAGTAGTAGTAGTAGTAGTAGTAGTAGTAGTAGTAATGTCACCGCTCAGCCGAACACGTCTTCATCAGTTTTTACGTTCATCTGACCGTCAGAGAAGAAGGTGAACCAGCTGAGCCGTCTTCCTCGGTGTAATCGGTCTCCAGGAGGCTGAACATGCAGCTCTCTGTCAGCCACGTCATGGACCCTCTGACAGCACAGTGAGAGGAACCTTCAGCCGAGCAGATCAACCTCTCGCCTCAGCATTTTCTTTCTGTTGGACGCCAACGTTAGAGCCCCCCCCCCGCTCGGCGCAGCAGTCCGGAAATCTCTGAAATATTTAACACACATTACAATGAAAAAAAGCCGCATTTATTTCGTCTTGTGTCTGAAACTAATGAAAAGATTCCCTGACTCTGGCATTTGAGCCGGAGAGGAGGGAGAAAAATGGAGCTTTCAGCGCTGCTATTTGTTCAGCGTATCAAAGAGCTGCAGACACTTTCCCCCCTTTCTCCTCCTTTCTGCTCTCATTTGGCCTCATCTGAAATGAGTTTGGTACTTACACATGTAACTATCCAAATTCAATTTTCTGTGGATATTTCTAATGCAGTGCATACATTAAAAAATTATTTGCACATACGCGAGCACAGCTGAGAAACTCCTCCAGTCGGCTTATTACCCTCATGCCTGGACTCAGGCGGGGAGCAATTAATCATATTTTTGCTTTGGGTTAGAATACTGATTTCCATCTCTGCACGCAGGAAATGTAATATTTTTGGAGCTGGATATTCATCCAGCAGCAGGTACAGTTTGGCTGAGAGGCTTTCTGCTCCCCGCCGAGCCCACGCCATAAAATACTGTGAGAGGAGCTGGAGACAGAGCGGCCGGCGCTCAGCGGGACGCCGGAGACGAACCGTCCGCCTGTCTGTCTCTCTGTCTGGCTCGTTTGACTGTGCTGAGATGCAGGTGGGTGTTTTATCAAGTGGTCCCTGTTGGGGTTGTTGGGTTTATTAACATGTAAGTAGCTTCTATGAATGTTTAGCTGCCTGTTTATTTACGAGTCTTTAACACTTGCTGAGTGAAAGCTCATCGCTTCTCTTCTTTGTGATCGTTTGTGTTTCCAAATAAATCACATAGAACATTTGTTTTCTTGTGTGAGTGTGTGTGCATTCAGTGCAGTTTTTATGCTGATATGTGTGTTGTGTATGTGTACACATGTTGGTATTTTCACGGATTTGTGGCATTTTTGTACCAATCAGAGCTTTGTCGTGTCCTTTCAGAATAAAAGACGCCTTTTTGATGTTTCCTGTTGTAACATGAAAGCAGCTCAGAGAGGATCAACCCACAGAGTGTGACAGCAGCATGTGAGGGCGGACGATGCGTTCAGGTGTTCAGCGTCCAGGACACGATCTCCACGATGTGGAGGAGTGTGTCCATCAGACAGACGAGTGGACGACGACAGGACGACACCTCTGGACACGGCGTCAGTACTCCTGACTGAGTATGGGTTAAAGGACACAGCAGCGTCCCCTCAACTGAGAGAGAAAACATGGAGACGTCCGACAGCTGTCCCCAAACCGCCAAAGCCAGCCCGCCTCGACCTTTGACCTCAGCAGCTTTGTGATGAACTGACCGGACAGCTGCTGCACAGGTGAAACCAGAAGAGTCTGAGCGTCACAGACGGGCGTGTGGTCAGCTGTCTACATACTTTTGGCCGCGTGCGGAAGCTTGAATCCTGCTCAGTTTGTAAAAACCAAATCAGTCTGCGAGGCGTTCAGACGAGGAGACGGCAGCCATCGGTGGGGACAGGTAAGACAGGTGTGAAGGTGTGCGTTCACGAGCGCGCTGTGTGTGTCTCCTGCCCACACGTTTGTCTTTCACGACATCAGAAGCAACTTTTTATCTGCGGCTGCTTTTAATTGCAGCGTTTGGAGGCAGCGGTTTGAAAGGAGAAGAACCTTGAAAAGATTCTCCCCGTGTATGAATCACCTTTTTATTTCCAACTCCTCCCATTAGAAGTTTATTAAAATTGGAGCTGTGGATAATAAATGCTTTCTAACCATTACCGGGATGTCAGACGCTCTTTGAGCGGCAGGATTATCGTGCGATGTGCCCTTGGTTTTCAGATGTGTGTGTTCGCAGAAAAGCTCCGAAACAGGAAATGAAAACATACAAAGGCGGGTTTTTATTTCCATGTTTATCACCTTGAGTCAGGATCAGCGGCGAATGAAAACCCATCAGAGAGAAAAACAAAACAGAAAATACAAAAACATAATGAACACACACACACACACACACACACACACACACACACACACACACACACACACACACACACCTGCACCTCTCACTTCTTCTCCTCCCGTGAAGTGAAAAGCTCGGTTGTTGTTTCGCTGTTGAATCAGTTTTCTGACACCCGATCATTTTTCCCCGTATCACTTCCAAAACACACATCAGAGAAAATAGCTGCTGTGTTCCTCCTTCCAGCAAAACAACTAAAAAAGGGGCTTTTTCCAGATATGAGGTGTTCGAGTTCAATTTCAACTTTATTTGTAAAGTTCAATTTTGCACAAACACAATTTTCAAATTGCCTCGGGCCGACGCGAGTGTTTTAACCACACAGCAAAAGTCAAAAGCGGAGGAAATAATACGAGCACGCGGCTGTTTTCAGGCGCGTCGGCCCGGAACGATTCAGAGCTGCCGAAAACTGGATCCAAGACGCTCCTCTGACCGCTGCTGTCAGCTCCAGTCCTTTAATCACATCATTTTTAGAGTCACACGGATTCTTCACCTGTTACAGCAGCAGCAGTTTGCTGATATGAGCAATGAATTCACTGTAAAATCAATCAAATTTACTCTGAATGTGATTCACCAACACGGAGGCAGAAAAGCAGGTTATGATTATTAGACAGGAAACGGTTGATTTCATGCTAGCAGAGTTTATTAGCCACAGCTAGCTAATAAACGTTAGCTACATGAGCTGTGTCCATCTGATTTGATAACGTTTCTGTCAAACTTGGATTTAGAACCTGGCAAAAGTGGTTCAATGCTAACTCAACATTGATGCTAAAGCTAACAGGTCCAAAGCACAACGTTAGCATCCTCACCAGAAAACATGGACATAAAACAGCAGCGTTGCACTGCAGGGCAGCTAATCCTGGCGTTACTGTTCAGGTTAATATCTCAGGTTAACTTCTGCAAACCCTTCAAAGAGCAGGACAGAGCTGCTGATAATAAACTCCAACATAACGTCTGTGACTGTGATGCAGTTAGCTATTGATATGCTAATTAGCCCTGGAAGTAACAGCAGCTTGTTGGCCAGGCGTGCTTAAGTTTGCGGCTTAATTTAGAGCAGACAAACGGCGTTTAATCCGCTCATTACACTTGTTCTTGTGCTCTAACCTGTTAACATGAGCGCTGAGACCAAAGCTCGAGGTGGGCAGTGAGCCTCATGCACATCGTGTGATTTAGCAGCTACTGTTCAGCTCTTTCCGCTATTTTTACTTCTGTACAAACAAGCAGAGGAGTCAAAAGGAATAATGTGTTGATGCATCAGAGAGCAGTGATAGCTCAGCTCTTCAAAGGGGAGATGTGAGGACTTAGACGTCCGTCCAGATGTCACCCTCGGCTGTGTGGAGGTGAAGGAGGACCAAACTGATCTGCTGAGCTCCTGTCAGGCCAACACGGTGCAGCCGGACCGCGGAGAGCTTCATAAACCGGGAGTCAAGACCATAAACTCGGCGAAGGATTCGGAGGGAAGGATTGATGCGGTCGAGGACTTTGTTCACCTGACAGCAGCAGTTTGTCTCCGAGCTGCAGCAGTAATGGACCGAGCTGGAGCCTGGCTGCCGCCGGCTTCCCATCAGCTGAGCATCATGTCAGTTTGTTCTTCATCAGGCTTGACTGCCAATCCAGAACAAAAACAGTCGGATGTGCCAATTAAAGCTGCCACCTTCACTCCTCCTGCAGTCAAAGATGTGTTCTACCTCAAAGAGAAACCGATTTATTCATGTATTCACGTTCCAGGGCAACACCTGGAAGAGTGAACGGATTAAAAAACATCCCAACCTTCAGAGACACGACGACACGATTTGATTCTTCTTTCATATTGGATGAAGAAACGCTGTCTATTTATTATCCGCCTTTATTTCATTTGCCGGATCAAAATGTTCTGTTATTCCGTCTTTCCCGGCTCATCAGACAACGCAGACTTCTGATCAAACTTTTAACCGTCTGATCAAAAGTGTGTTTGAGGTTTCTCGCACCGTTTTGATGAGCTCGTGTTAAGAATTCTTTTCAAGATTTCCTTTTCAGAAATCGCTCTGCGGCTTCGTCTCCTGAGGGGATCTCATAACAACAGCAGAAACAGCAAGCGCATCGTTTCCGTCTGGATGTTCGGCTGCAGGCGCTCACGTGAGCCAGCTTCACCTGAGGTGACGGGGAGGTGACGGCGGAGGTGTCCAACCTGAGGGTCGGGACCCTTCAGAACATCGAGCCGAGGGGTCGTCATGCTGCACGAAGTCTGGACGTTCTTCCAAACCTTCGCCTTCTTCTGCTTGTGAAATACAGTTTCACCTCTTGAGGATTCAAAGCGTCGCTGACGGTGAACGTCTCACCCCTCTTCAGGCAAATGAGACCGACGATGGTTTGAAAGGACCCAAAAGGTTTAAAACTGTGAGCGATACACACAACAGATGCTTTACTGTCAGTTTCAAAGGCTAAATGTTTTCATGCTTACAAACAAACGTGATGCAAAGACTCTCAGAGCACAACGTGAGCAGAAGTCCTTCACAGATCTACCAACACAGCGACGCAGCAGAAGTCGTCTCACCTCCAGACGCCGCAGAGGCGTGTGTTCAGCTGAAGGCTTGCGAAGCACAGTATGAGCTCAGCAAAGGTTGAAGTTCAGTGACAGCACACACACACGGCTGAAAATGCAGTTTGAAGGCTGCAAAGACGATAAAAGCAATAAAAAGCACAAAGGATAAATATGAACATCACAGTTTTACTGTGTGCGTCCCATCGCGCTGCCAGAAAACCAAATCATTGGACAAACACTCTGCACGCACACGTCACCATTAGTGAAAAAACAGTGAAACTGTTCAGATTATTGCACATTTACGATGCACATTATCGTTATTGCACCTTTTGTTAAAATGATTGATCGATCATCGCGCAGAGGGATTAATTAACGTACAAACATGCTAATTCTGGTCAAACTGAAAACCGCAGCGCTAACTTTAAAGATCAACACAACAGCAGCTGGTTTGCTCACCTGCAGGGTGCGTCAGTACGGTGTGACATCACGGGTGGGTGTGGTCACAGGTGAGGCGAGCTGAGGTGCAACAGGCTTTACGGCCTTTAATGAAAGGTGAAGGAATGAAGTAACATCAATGAGTCTCCTCAGCAGGAAGTGACACACATTAAGGTTCATGTTGTCACTTTAGCTTTAAAATTCAACATTTAGGATTTGTTCTTTTATGTTTTCAACATCTGGACGCTTCTCATGGGACATTCGTCAGCTGTGTATCGACATCAATGGTCGTCATAACGGCTCCATGCTTCACCTGAACCAATCAGAGTATTTCCAGGAAGTGAGGAAACGCCGCACACAGCTGACGTGCTGCATGTGCTAAAGCTCTGGATCATGTCTGGAGTCCACGTGTGAAAACAGCGTCAGTGCTGTGATGTCACATCCAGCCGCCCTGAAGGTCACATGATCTGTTCGACAGACACGTTCTCACCTGGAGCCACAGGTGGAGCTGATAACGACGCTCTGTCAAAGCCCTGAAAGCTTCCACAGCTCAGTGTCTTAAATCAAGACTTTTTTTTTTCTTTGTCTGGGAGATAAAAATGAAAGAGTAAATAATCAGATTTGATAGAGAACAGATATTTTAAAGCATTTCCTGTTTGAATGCACGACGCTGCTGTTGACCGTCACTGTGATGCACAGTGACAGGAGCTGCTGGCGTGCGGCTGCAGTTCAGACTCAGCTGAGCATCGAAAGGAAACGTGTTTCCTGAGTTTGTCTGGATTCAACCTGCACAGCAACGCCGCCATCACTCATTATCCTGAAAACCCTGTCACTCCGCTGACACGAGGACACTTTCACTCCATAATAAAGCTTATCATGGCTGGTAATTGCCCCTCATTACCTCGGCATTTATCTGCCTCCCATCTCCTTAACGGGATAAAAATCAATCAATGGCTGCTCATCTTTGCTGCGCTGCTGCAGTGGGAGAGAAAATGGCGAGCGGCGGCGGTGGCGGCGGCGGCGGGTTGAGGAGTGGATTAGGGCCGCCGCCCGGAGCTGCTGTGATGACACCATACAATCCTAATGGGCTTCTTCACGCCACGCTCACCTAATCACCCATATCAAACCCTCTCACAGTGGAGCCGCAGCCTCTTATTTATTTGATTTCTCTCACATTAAATTATATAGGATTTAGAAAAGGGATTAATTTTTTACCCTTGTAAGAAGCCTTAGCCACTTAATTAGGGCTGAAAATAATACTGCAATTATTTTTGCAGAGGTTGAGAAAGGAATTTTTATGGCCTCAGAGTATTTAGTTAATTATAATGTTGCACTCTGACTGCTAATTCCTCTCAGAAAGTTCGCAGCGCTCCTGTTGTGTGACTGAGGAGTTTTTCATGCAGTCTGCTGTGACTGCGAGGCCATTGTTATGCAGACTGTTGTTTATCAGCGCTGCTGCTATCAGTAACACAGCTCATCATTCACTGCCATATTGTTCCAACAAACAATGGATCTGTGTTTGCAGCGTGCGGTACAGAAATCTGATTTACAGATCAATGGGCTCGATGGTTTTGTCTTCCACACAATGAGCCGCGATGAGACTGTGACAAGCTGAAGGTGGAACAATGGCAGCCGGGAGTGTTCTGCTTTACCTGTGTGTGTGTGTGTGTGTGTGTGTGTGTGTGTGTGTGTGCGTGTGCGTGTGCGTGTGCGTGTGTGTGTGTGTGTGTGTGTGTGTGTGTGTGTGTGTGTGTGTGTGTGTTTTCTTTTTTGGCCTCTTGCAAAAATAAAACTGCTCTCAAACTGCAGTTTCAAGCACAGCAGATCCATTCAGAGTGTGTCCACGCTGCAGGTTTCACAAGTGAGAGCGTGAATAAAGCTGAGGTTTTACGTCACCTCCACCAAATGTCTGGCTTTAATTTTGTGTGTGTGTGTGTGTGTGTGTGTGTGTGTGTGTGTGTGTGTGTGTGTGTGTGTGTGTGTGTGTGTGTGTGTGTGTGTGTGTGTGAGTGTGTGTGTCCAGTGAACACACCACAAACGCAGTTCAACCAGGAGACCGACAGGGAGGAAGGACTCGGACTGTTGCTGCTGCTGAGACGACGGCTGGTGCGTTTAGTTTCTGCTGTAATGTAAAGCAGCACAAGAAGCTAAATCTTCAAATATGAAACCATCCTGAGCAGCTGATGTAACGTCAGTCTGCAGGTAAGAACAGAGCTCGATGCAGCTGTCTCACCTGCAGCCGCTGATCTGGGATGGAAACACCTGCAGGGCGGTCAGTCCTGGGTGTTTGCTTCTTCGCGGGCCGAAGGGCGTCGGCTCCCAGCTCGCTTTGCTTTTATCCCCACGGGACGCTGTGCTGCTGTTGTTTGTGCTGGATTCAAACCAGAGAAGAAGAAGATCCTCGCCCCTCTCACCTCCAGCTCTGATTTGACTGACAGCTGAAAAAGAGAAGTAAAGGTAGAGGAGAAATCCCTGCGGTGCTTCACACTCAGACAACTTTCCTCCTCTCACCAACTTTCCTCATGTTTTCTAACAAATCACATCCATTCATCGTTGGAGGGGAAGAAAAACACGGCGTGTTTGTGAGAGGTAAAAATGAGGATGTGGATCCTCCGAGCGTCCACTCGTCCGTCATCGGTCATGCCTGTCACGCAGCAGCTGAAGCATCACTCGCCGTCTTGTTTGTCCCGGTGACGTCCGGCTCTGGATGGATGAAGCTCGGCGCTCAGGAGGCCCGTCGACTCAGGTGAGAAGTTTACTTCGTTAGTCACAGTTGGTTTTATTTTTCCACCACAACAGGAAGAAGAGGGAGGGAGGAAGGGAGGAAGGGAGGGAGGGAGGGAGGGAGGGAGACGGATATCACAGCGAGAGGCTCGAGATGCCAGCCACCTGGGCTTCCTGCTCACAGTCATGAAGGAGGCGTGAGGCGTTCAGGGGCCCTGATGGAAAGAATGAAGCGGATCGTTTGTTTCTGCATCCTGTCGTCTTAAAATTGTTTTTTCTGATTGACAAAACCCAAGAAAGAAGAAAAGGAAGAAGTATAACTAAAAGAGAGAATGAGGCTGAAAACAGAGTCCACGGTGCAAAGAAGCAAAATATTCTGTGATCAATTCAGTTTAATGAGCTCTGATGAAAGTAAAGTAAAACATTCATAGAACCAATAACTGAATGTGCTGATAAACTTCTTCCTGGCCACACTTTCCTCATCAGCCTTTACTTCTAGCTAACGTGAGCTGTTGTTCAGAGGTGCACTCTCATTTACAAAAGCAGGTTTCAGGTCATGTGATCAGTCCTACAGGTTACGTTCAGTCGTCGACAGGCAGTGTTAGCCGCATGTTGCAGGCTGTGGTTTGTGTTTCTTACCAGTTTTAAACCTCATCACCTCCACATACAGGAGCGTGTGTCATGCTGTGGTTTGGGGGGTTTACTTTGTCTGTTTCCTGTTTTATTTTGAAGGTTCCTCTCCTCGTGGGTCATGTTTTGTTTTACTTCTTGTCTTCTCCTGTTTTCTGTCTCACCTGTGTTTCATTAGCTAATGAGTCTCTGGTGTATTTAGTGCATGTGTTCTGCGTCAGGTCGTCCTCGTAGTTTCGCGTCACCTGCTCGTTTCGCGTCACCTCGAGTCTCTTTTTACTTCACTAATCTTAATTCCTGCTGTGTTTTTCTGGTTTCCTCCTCAACCTGCTCCCACCTTGGTTTGTCTAAATCAGCCTCTGCGCTGTTCAAAGCTCACTTTCTGTTTCATTAACTGCAGACACACCAAGGCATCACACATATATATCATTTCCTGCATTTATATTAAGCAAAACGTTCAGGATAAAATTAAGCTTTTTCATAACAATGTTATTTTAAAATATGTGATTTAATTAAATATAGTTGCTTTGATTAAAGGTCAGTTTTAAGCCTTTTTAAGAGCATATTGTAAGTAAGACGTCTGCAGTGTCGCCTCAGATCAGACCTTCATCATCAGTGTTTGGAAAGCTTTTAGTGTGCAGATCATCCTGAAACTCTAAAAGCGGTGCAGAGGAAAACAGGCTTTTCATTTTAACTTGTTGTTTGCACATTAACCGCTCGTACTGCACATCAGCACATATGTGTATTTATACTTCAGTTCAGTAAGCTTTTGTCAACAGCGCTGTTTGCAGAATACGCAGATATCTGAGTCGAATTTAAGCCTCGTCTTCTTCTCAGCGGGCTTCCTGCTCGGTATTCACAGATGTTCCCGGCTCTCCGGCACTTTACTGCACTTTCCTCTGCGAGGAGTGTTTTTTCACGCGCTGCGTTGTTTCACCGCCTGCCAGCAGCTCTGCGAGTCTCTCCTCAGAGGCAGAAGAATCGCAGAAAAGGTCACGGCTCGGACGATTGGCAGCTGGTATTTGCGGCACAGTCAGCCTCCGCCCCGTCCACGCCGGCCTGACGTGTTACTGCGAGCCGCCGCCGTGACACGAACAAGCGCTGACTGCTGTACGCAGTGTTCTCCCGCCTGACAGACGACGCCGGGGGTTTGAGGACCGTGTCATTTAGCGTGGAACGCCTCTTCCTCCTCGTCTCAGCGGAGGCTTGAATGAAGCAGCAGAGAGAGAGCAGAAGAAAAGACTCAATGGCCAATGATCACAGGCTGTCAGGTGCATTATGGGAAATACCCTCAGAGTTGATCAACGTGTGCTTCGGCTAATTTCACCTTTCACTTCACCTGTTTTTTTAGGGCGTTCGAGAGGACGTTGTCAGAGTGAAATCTCACTGGGTGACCTGTGAAACTCCTGCAAAAGGAATGACCGTCATCAGCCTCAGTATTTAGCGCTCATGAGCTAATGTTAGCATGCTAGCATGCTAAGCTAAGGTGGTAAACACCCACATGTTCATTTGTAACCTTGAGATTTCACACAGCTTCAATGCAAAGCGCTTTTCTGGACAGCCATCACCCCGATGAAGGCGAGTTAGCCGTGAAATCATTGGGTGCTGTGAGAAACGTTAGCATACTAGCATTATTATTGGATGCTGGACATGCTAATGGCAGCGCTTAGCTCAGCCTCGATGAGTGTTTGTCTGTTGCCACCCGGCTTTTATTTGAGACTGTGGGTCATTACACTGGTTTGACTGGCAGACAGAGCTCAGGGTTTTCGATCAGGCAGTGAAACGGTCTGCTAACTGCAGGATGGACTGGTGACCAGTTTAAAGAGAAATGAATCCACCTGATTGGACAGCTTTGGAGCTGTTGTGAGGTGAATGTTTCAGGCTAAGCTAACAGTTTGTCTAAGCTAAAAAATGTCCACCTGCAGGCTGCTGGATGGACAAAGACGCTGCTCGTCCTCTCACCTGACTCGGGCTAAAGTGGAATAAAAACGTTTCTTCAGATTTCCCAGCATTCATTGTCCGCCAACAGTCTTCTTCATCCCTCAGGATCTTCCTCCTCCTCTTCCTGCAGGCCCCGGCCTGACATTTCTTTTCTCTGCCTTCTTTCCTTCCTGCCCTCCTTCCTCAGGGCCTCCTCTTCCTCTGACCCTCGTCGCTGCTCCCTGCCCTCAGAAATGTCATCCCGCGCCGGCCGAGCGTGCCGCGCTGTCAGGTCTCAACGCGGCGAGGAAGACGCCGTATCAGCGGCGAGCTTACGGCGACGCTTTGCTCCGCTGTCACATTGAGAGGGGAAGCGACGCCGCATGCTTTCAGCATCGCCACTGAGACTCAATCAAACCACCCGCCGACTTTGAAGAGGCAGAGACTCTGAGGCGGCGGCGGGACGGCGGGGCGGTGGCGGGGGTCATTGTATAAAGAGCGAGTCAAACCAAAAGCAGCATGGCAGCCGGCGACTGGCCTTTTAACATCAACACATCCTGCCGGTAAATAAAAGAGACAATTGTTTGGTCACATTGCAATGACACACACACACACACACACACACACACACACAGGCAGTGCGAGTGTGTTAAACGGTTATTTGCTCTGGCTGCCTGAGCCAATAGGATTCAACCAGCCGTGGAGGTGTGGACACACAGCGAGGCTTCGTCCACGATTAGACCGAGAGCTCAGAGCTGAGCCCAGGGATTACCTGACGGCGTGTGTGTGTGTGTGTGTGTGTGTGTGTGTGTGTGTGTGTGTGTGTGTGTGTGTGTGTGTGTGTGTGTGTGTGTGTGTGTGTGTGTGTGTGCGCGGGCTGAACAGTATCAGTACCTCCTTACTAGTTTAGGAGGTCAGTACACTGTATGCATATATGAAATTTATATGAGAAAAAACTGAACACAAAGAAAAAGACGCAGGTGAGGCTGAAGCCTCTGGAAGAAGAAGCGAGCTTCACGAAGCGAGACTCACCGCTGAGGCTCGAAACGTCGCTGAGGACGTAATGAATCTTCCTCCTTTCTGAAATATTTCTCCAGATTAAATATTGAACCCTGGGTGGTTTGTTTTTAATTAGTCAGTCACTTTCAAAGCAGAAATGGTTCAGAAATGCTGCTTTTCATGACGATCCACGAGCTTTCGTTCAGCAGCACTTTCAGCAGAAACAATAAGAAAACACTGATGTTCGTCACATCCAACATCTGTCACAGCAAACACACTTTGGCCATTTTTTGGAAAATAACTGAAACTACAGGTGAATCTCAAATGTTCTAAACATCGAGACACAGCGTACCGCAGTTCACCTGTGCGTCACCTGTGCATCACTGCAGGATGGTGAGAAGTTAAACGGCTGGAGGTCAGCAGAAGATTTTCATTGGTCTTAAGTCGTCGTTAATGTGCAGCACGTCGTCACATGACGACTGATGGGCAAATAAGACATGTCTTCAGAGACATTTTGGACACCATCCAGTCACCACACCGCTGAGAGAAGGCTGTTGCTGCTTTGAGTGAATTCAGTTTAAAACAGAAGTTTTGATTGGCTGGAAGCAGAGGCGGTCTGTCTGATGAGCCATCATGAGACAAATCTGAAATAACTGAAAGTTAAATATCGACGGGCTTCAGAGCCGCCGTTTGTCCCGGTCACGCTCTCACACCCAGCGTTTACCTGCAGCGTGGACGTGTGCGAGTGTGTGATGTTTTCTCCGCCGCCTGCAGTGAAAACAGCCTCAGAGTTAGTTTGAAGTGGTGTTACCTGCAGAAAGAGGATCCTGTTACCTTTCAGACGACGAGATAATGAGAAAGCATCATTTCATTAGAGGTGACACGCGTCTCCCTTCCCGTTCCCCTCGTGCCACAAACACTCGCCTCGGGCTCCGGCAGCCATTTCCAGCGTTTAAAAGCCTCTCCTCTCCGCCCGCCGCCTCTGACATTTGGATTGAGATTACTTTTATTATTGTGGTAAACTCGATGCATTCTGGGTAAACATTGCAGGTTAAGGTCGCAGAGGGAGCAGCTTGTTTTACAAAGTGAAGCCCGAGGCTGCTGCTGCTGCCGCTCACAAGACACACAATGCCTTCAAAAAAAAGCAGCTTTTCAAACTTTTAAAAGCAGCAGCTCCAGCGTTGATAAATTAGTAATAATATGTGGTGAAGCTCGGCGTGTTGACGGCGTGCGGAGGCTGTTTGCTAACACCGTGCACCACTTTAAGTATGAAAAGCTTCTCAAACTTTTAAAAGCCCAGACAATAAATTAGAAATGTGATCTAATCATTTCCAGAGTGCTGAGAGCGTGAGGGCGAGGAATCACCGGAGCCACGCAGATGGCCAGATAAATCAAAGCTACTTCAGCCGAGTGAAAGAGGGTTTTTCAACTTTCACAGCAGGTAAACGAATCCTTAACATGTCCGGGGACAGCCGGGACATGCCGTTCACACCTGCGTCTGTCATGTCTTCAAGGTGTGCGGCCGACCGCTCGTGTTCAGATCTCCTTATTGTCCACGTCACTTACTGTATACTGCACGGTCAAAGGTTATCACATGTCGCCATGTTTGTTTCACGCTGGCTAGCAGCTAGCTAACATACACGTTTGGGATATTCCAGCTGATGAGACTGATGGACAAAGACATCTGCAGATGAGCGCAGGACAAGACGACGGAGGAACTTTTACTCCACGTTTGTTGGCGTCGGCGCGCTGTAACCAAAACAACGACCGCGTCCTGCATCGATGAGGTTTGTTCCTGTTACGCTTATCGGAGACGCATCAGGATGTGTTAGCACTGCTGTCACAGTGTGTCCGATCACTCACGAAGGATGTTCACAGCAGGTGTGAACCGGGTCCAAGTGCGTCGTTCTGCACCGTCTGAACAAACAAAGACAATTTGTCCTGAAAGCAACATAAAGTGTCTGTCCTCCGTCTCTTTCAGTGCAGTTGTGTATGAAGCTTATTTTTCTGGCTCTGAGGCGAGTATTCGGTCATCGTAACATGTGAACGCTGCAGAGTCGTTTCCTTTCATTCTGCAGACAAAGAGCGAACTCCTCCATGACTCTCGTCCCGCCCGCCGCCCTGCGAACATCCCAGAGCATCGCTGAAGGTCACAGTCTGATGAACCACATGACCTGCAAAGAGCTGACGATCAGCTCCGAGGTCCTGAAAGACACGATCAGCCTCTGATCAATACATTTAAATATCGATCAGCATTAAAACTAGAAGCAGAGGAAAAGAAGACGCTGTCCACACGTCTGATGCCAAGCAAACAGCAGGGAATGGAGCGTTTGCTGGGACTATTTTCAGCGGCGGATGAATCCACATTTGGTGCTGTAGTGAGTGTTTGTGGCAGCAGGATGGTGTGTGTGTGTGTGCGTGCGTGCGTGCGTGCGTGCGTGCGTGCGTGCGTGCGTGCGTGCGTGCGTGCGTGCGTGCGTGCGTGCGTGCGTGCGTGTGTGGGTTCGTGTTTCTCTCACCTGGATGCTGATGGACGGACACTCTGGATTGTGGATCACGTCTCAGCTGTGAGGAGCTGAAGACGAGCGTTTAATAATCCTCAGTGGAGTCGACTCCCCTCTGCGTGCCGCCCGCCGGCGGTCCTGCAGTCGCTCTGCTTCATGCTGCAACTTCCCCTCCACGTTGCGTTGCATCAGGAGAGGCATTAAACCCCAATAATCTATGCACATGATGAAAAATGTATTCAGATTTAACACATAAACTGACAGGCTAATTGAAGCGTTTTGCCTCCCGTGTGATTTCCCATAACCCCCCACTGCTGCGGCTGCTTCCTGACACTCCGATCTAACTCCTCTCGTTTTCTCATTCCTTTAGAATTAATGGAAGGAAAATAGTCCCACCTGAAGATAAACGATGTGGGATCATATTCACCAAATAAATCACATTTACATCGACTTTAATAAAACTCGATCTTCAAGGAAATCACACATCATTAAGGTTTGACTCGCTGTTTCTGTCGCTGTCGCACGTTATTTCCAGGCTGAGACGCCTCACTTTCAGCTCGTCGCTGTGTGTTCTGCAGCCCTGAAGCCTCAGTTTGGTCAAGTTAGCAATAATAAATATGGAATGTGCCGTTAGACCTTCAAAATAAAGCTGAGAACAAAAATAAAAGCATGATTAATGTGGAGCGGTCGCAGATTGGTCTGGGTTAAAATAAGTATGTGCTTTAAATAGTTTTGTGCTCATTGACATCTGAGCCAATCAGAGTGTATGGGCGGGACCAGGAATGGTGACATCATCTTCCTTTGTAGCTAGCTTGCTACATGAATAAAGTCAATAAACGAGGTTGTTGTAAATAAAATCATTGCTGTTCATTGTTTCCAGCAAAAGTCCCCAAAAAGGTTGAACATGAAGCTGATTTCAGACGCAATAATGACGGAAGATGATGATGATGATGATGATGATGATGATGATGATGATGATGATGATGATGATGAAATGGAACTTCAGGCTGGTGGTGACCAAAGCTGCTTCTACAGAGGAGCTGAAAATATCTTTTCTGGAGTCTAACAGAGGCTATGAAGTTTACAGAATGAATCCCCTCTCACGTCACAAATCCATAATGCAGAGACTAATAACAGCTGAAGGCGTCTGTTTTTAGGATGGAGGTCTGCAGGGGACATGATTTTGGGGTGGGGGGAGCCACGGGAAAAACAAACAGAGCTGACTCTCCACAGAGTTTCCAGACCGACCGACCCTCCCTTTTGCTTTTTTAACCTTTCTAAATAAAGAACAGATCGGCTGTAACGCTGACGGGAGGCGAAACCGCCTGTTTGATGCGTTTGCTGTGTTCCCCTCCGGGGCAGCAGGTGGCAGTATGGAGAACATCAGCGGTAACATCATTCACTCAAACAGCACCCGCCAATCACACAAGGAGAAGAAGAAGGAGGAGCTGGATGACCAGGAGGAGGCTCCTCGTATTTAATGCGCTGCAGTTATTGACCAAAATATGAAGGAAAAATTATAATATGCTTTTTAATCACCACAGAGTGGACAGAGTGTGGGGACACCTGCCTGTTGAGCCTGGCACACCTGTGCTGCCTGACAGGTGAGTACAGCATCTCCTTCCATGTGTTTCCTAACAAACTGCTGCGACACGAAGCCGCTCTGTGAGGAATCGGTGGGAACAAAAAGGCAAAATTTGAACTTCTTTCATCTCGCCCTCCCTCTTCTTCTGTCTCTCCATCTTTCCGCGAGTGTTTTCCAAGAAGAAATAATTGGCTCGGCTGCCGTCCCGCGGGATGAAGCTCATTTATATTCTCCCACATAAACACACACTCGCACTGGGCCTCTCCACTCAGACCCCAAAAAGGCAGAAGAGTCTCGTCCTCCTTCTTCTTTCCCAGAGAAACCTCCCTTCACTCTCCGCTCCCAGCAGCTGGCCATCAAGCCTCACCGCGGTGGAGAGAAAAAACACTCTTCCCATAACCCCCCGGTGCATGCTGGGATGGATCCCAGCAGGCTGTGGCTCCTGCAGGTCCCCGATCGCTCGTCATGGACCTCTTTTGTTCTTCGTGCACGCTGCTGCACAGACCGGCCTCCCAGATGGGTTCGCTTAAAGGAGGCGTCTCACCATCACGGGGCCAAATGTCTTCTATTTTTAGACTCCTATTATTGTCACACTGTAAAAAATCCTCAAACAATATTAATTAGATCCTGTTTCAGCAAATGCAGTCAGTGTTCCTGCACATGTAAACATCCTCATTCACTGCTGCATATTAAATAAATGATTGATGATTTACAAGATAAAATGAGCTTTATCATTTGTTAAACGCATATTTTAAAGGTGGAACAGACAGCTTCGGGTAAAATGCTAACATCAGCATGCTAGCATGCTAAAAATGACAATGCTAGAATGCTAAGAAGGTATAATGTTGACCATGTTCATTTAGTTTAGCATCTTAGCATGCTAACATTTGCTAATTAGCACAGCTGACACTGATAGTTAGGGGATAGTTTTGCAGGTGTTTGGCCTGAAAACAAAGTTTGGACGAATGAAATCATCAGTCAGTCCGGAGGAGTCATCCTCAGAGAAGATAAGATAAGATAAGATAAGATAAGATAAGATAAGATAAGATAAGATAAGATAAGATAAGATATGTGCTGGACTTCTCTCCCTGCTGTCTTCACCTGTCTGCCGTGCTTTCCTGGTTTTCAGGCTGATTTTTGCTTTGTCCCACTCAGCGTCTGCTGTCTTATTCAAACAATACTTCTATTAAATGAATGTCCCTCATTTTCTGGTGTAAATGTCTTATGAGTCTCTGTGGTGCATGTTTTAAACAGTGTCTGACAAACGTGTCCTGAATGATGTTTTCCTCATTAATATTCTCCTTTCTGCTGCTTGTTGTTCTGCAGGCTTCGAAATCATCTCAATAACTTTGTCATTTGGATCTTAAATTCTGTCTTCAGGCTGACTCGGACATCCGTCCAGGGACTGCAGATGAAACAGCCCCTCGATTCTGTCTGTCTGTCCGTCTCTTGTTACTGATGGACTAAACAGTTTTCTGTCTTTGGGTTCTGTCTTTCAGTTTGCTGCCTCGTCTTCACCTGCCTGACGAAGCAAAGCATAAATCTGACAGGATTAGAAATTAGCAAATGTATTATTTTTATTTCCACCTTTTTGTTTTTGTTTTTGTTTACCTAGAACAACCTTTTACCCCCTGACAACAGTTCAGATAGATTTTTTACAGTGTAGATGTGTGTGTGAAGATGAAGAGCAGAGTGTGACGGACGGATGTGTGTGTATGTGTGTGTGTGTGTGTGTGTGTGTGTGTGTGTGTGTGTGTGTGTGTGTGTGTGTGTGTGTGTGTGTGTGTTGGTTTCCTGTGTGCAGCTGAAGAGGGAGCCTCCAACCATTATCTCCACCCTTATTCTCCATGGCTGCACACACACACACACACACACACACACACACACACACACACACACACACACACACACACACACACGCACACACTGTAATGGTGGAGATTTGCTCTTTTAACTTCTTTTTCTCTGTTTCGGTGTCATTAATCTTCATTTGTGACTGTGATGGCAGAGAAATAAATGCATTAACACATAAATGGGTCAGTGCAGCATCAGTGCGATTCAGTTTTTTCCTCCTCGCTGTGTTCAAACACACTCGTGATGCAGCGTATCAGGATGGAGATGCATGAAATACGCCTGATATTCTTCAGGTTCTGCTGGCACTTTTTATGTGTTTGCTGTAGTTATGAGTAAAATTTCATAACACCAGCTTGTTTCATCAGTATCTGCAATATTAAACTGGTGTTTAAGCTATTTTTTGTAATTAAAGTGATACTCTAAACCAACAGTGAATGTGTGTGTGTGAATAAATCTGTGTGTGAATCTCAGCCTGACAGATCTTCTTCCTGTGTGTCACAGAGCTCCATTAAAAACACATCAGTGAGCCAACCTTTGAACCGGCAACACTAATAAAATTACAACAAATTATAAATTACCTTTAACTGTGCTTGCCGACACTGACGCTCTCTACAGGAAATCCCAGCAAATCATTCCTGCCTGTGGCCATCAGACCGTCCAACTCCTCCCTCTGAATGGCCCTTGTGTTTATATAATTGTTTAGTTATCTGTACATATATTTTGTATATAGATATTTTTTTTCTTTTAATTGCACATACAGGTTTATCTCCTATTTCTTCTTCATCTCTTCTATTTCTTCTATTCTTTAAAGGAGCACTGTAACAAAAACAATTTCCCCCGGGATCAATAAAGTATATCTGACCTGATTGTTCACAAATGACAAACGCAAATTAAATACAACCGATTTCAAGAAAGTCTGGCCTCTCTCATCAAGTCATTCACAAACAAACTGTACAGGACCTGAAACATGACGCGGCATTAATAACGTCTACAGGATCCTGAAACATGACGCGGCATTAATAATGTCTACAGGATCCTGAAACATGACGCAGCATTAATAACGTCTACAGGATCCTGAGACATGATGCAGCATTAATAACATGTACAGGACCTGAAACATGATGCAGCATTAATAACATGTACAGGACCTGAAACATGACACAGCATTAATAATGTCTACAGGATCCTGAAACATGACGCAGCATTAATAACGTCTACAGGACCTGAAACATGACGCGGCATTAATAACATCTACAGGACCTGAAACATGACGCGGCATTAATAACATTGGATAAAACACCACAGTAAGTGATAATCAGGTGTTTAAATCTTTATGTTTAAGATGTTTTTCTGTTGAGGTTTGTAGTTTTGATGAGTCAGCAGAAGCTTTCAATATCCTCGATCATGAGTACCTTATTGTTTATTCTGCTGTAATATTACTTTCACATGAGTTTCAGGTTTAACTGTGGAAAATGAGACATCTGTCAGCTGCTGTCAGATAAAAATACACTCCAGATGAAAACATTAATGAATAAAATAATATTTCATCCGTCGAGATCCACCAGGAGAGCGATACGTTATCAGAACTAATCAATGATTTGCATCCGAAGCTCGATCTGAAGTCGACTGAATGGCGTCTGCGAGCACTGATATCAGTGAGCCTGAACAGCAGCAGCAGCAGGTCCTTCATGGAAGTTTAAAGCGTCGGAGACCTCAAGCTGAACTTTGAAAATGAGTCATTGAAGTGAATTCATTGCGCTTGTGTTTGCAGTGAAAAGAGGAGCACAAGAGGAGCCACTTCATCTGCCGGCGCTCCTTATTCACACACACTGCTTAATATGTGGGTGCATTGAAATGACTGGCAGAGTATCTGAGCCTTTCACCGCTGCCTGTTCACAGCGCTTTCACACGGCGTTTCTAAAGGACGATTAAAAACATGACCAGAGTGAAATGAACTCACCGGCAGGGAGACGTCTCTGCCTCCGCCGGCCTTGGTGACGCAACTCAGGTGGAAGACGAACAAAGTCAGCGCAGGAGGAGAGAAAAGCGAGTGGAGGCGCTGACGGTGGTGTGAATGTGGAGGAGATGGATGTCTTACACTCACTGAAAGCTCCACCAATTCCACAAGATCAGAGATCAGATCAGAGAAGAAGAAGAAGAAGAAGAAGAAGAAGAAGAAGAAGAAGAAGAAGAAGAAGAAGAAGAAGAGTCGTCTCCTTCGAGGCCGGAGGAGTTCAGCTCTCATCTCATCATCATCTGTCCAACGTCTTCCAGCTGTCATGGCCGACAGCGAGTGTCCGTCATGCCTCAGGTCTGAAGTCAGAAACGTCTCCACCTGTCAGAGCCTCCTCCTGGCCGCCGCCTCCACCTCTGCTCAGTCTTTGTAGTCGTAGAAATGAGGAGGAAGGTCACGGCGTCGCTCTCGGTTGTTCGCGTGAAGGCTTCGACTGTCAGTTTTTAAACGTCTGCAGAGGACACGGAGGATTTCTGATTTCAGTCAGCAGAGAGGAGTCAAGCACAGGTCACTGATGATCAGCAAAAACCTGAAGAAAAACATTTCATCTGCTACATAATTCACAGCTGTGAGGCCCAAAAATGGTGCTAAGCTAGCAGCTACATGACTGGATATCAGAGCTAACTGTGCTGATATGAGACTGGAGTTTGTCCTCTGCGTCTCCTCGGGGGACAAACACCACGTCTTTGCTGACATTCATCATCTTTGAGCTTCATCAGGTGATGTTGTGTTTATAGCTCGTCTGCTGCCCCCTAGTGTTCAAAAAGACCCCAAAAAGCATCGATGCAGCTTTAATCCATCAC